>NW_006238919.1:13356043-13395610 GCF_000375325.1 Capsella rubella
CATGTTCTGACCGATCTTCCAAGTTGCAACAACTTCAGGCTTCCTCTCTTTGATAACCAAAGGTATTGTTTTCCGTAGGAAACGAGCGCTATCACTGCAGTAAACCAAAACAAGCACATCAAACATCAAATACAATTCCAACTCCAACTCCAAAACGTTCATATCTTCAATAAAGGGAGAGCCATAACTCAGTAATTTCAACATACTACACCCACTACCAAGACACAAAATAAAATATCTATTAAAGGAGCGTCTACAACAATTATTTAGTGTCTATAAGAAAATGAAAATGTAGGTTGTTAATATGAGTTTTATCCAATTACAAGGGTGAAACTTGTCACGATATGATTGCTGTCTACAACCATAATTGGCACTGATCTTGCAGTGTATTTTGCACCAGCGAATGCTACCATATATCCCTTTGAAGCATCCTGAAATCACAAAGTAACATCAGACAAACCAATAATTTGATAGGCTAGCACATTCAAGACCTTTGCTTCCAAGGATAAGCAACCTTATAGTAATTTCGAAACAATCTATGGTGTAACATGAATTTGACATGCCAAAATCTCTGTTTTGAACCTCTCATTTCACTGAAACAAATGGAGAAAGGTATGAACACATCTTCCAAGAACAGAGACTAAATCCTAAAACTTTGGTACCTATGGTTAAATTGAATATAATCTCAATGCAAGTAATGTTAAATTGAGTCACGAACCGGGCGGAAACTGGAGGAACTAGAGGTATTGATGGTAAGGAGTGTGATCTCATCGACCTTAGGTCTGAACACAGCGACCTCAGAGTTACCGTTGAGAGAGAATCGACGGCGATCACATGGAGAGTACTGAACGGAACGATTTGTACCGAAGAAAGAATCTTCGGCCGCAAAAGTAATGCCGAAAGTGAATCCATCGTCGGTCCCGACAGTAGAATCCGAACAAGGCGAGTAGTAGTCTCGCAATCGTCGACATCGGGGAGCAGAGAGGTGGAGAGATTAGATTTTCAGAGATATCGATTTGGGATTTTTTTTCCCAACAAAATTAATTTTTCATTTACAATTTACAGCCACTCACGTATCAACATCTGGCAAAAGAACCTTCTCTCAAAGAGTCTTAGCTAAAACTCGAATGCCCCTTATAATTTCACTGTTTGTTTATTTTGACCTTTTTTAATTGGATGAAGACTCCTAAAGATGTAGCGATAATGATGCCCTTATTGAGAATTCCGAAAACAAATGTATATATTTTTAAATATAGGAGAAAAAATAGGAATATTAACATAAAAGGACAGTAAGGTACTCGACTTTGGTCAGAAAAAGAACAGAGAGATGGGACTAGTATTTTTTATTTTTTATCCTTTTCATATGATAACGCATCTCGAGCCAACAAAAACAAGCTCATAAACTAGTTAGTATATTATTATGTTTATAGTGGATGACAGAATATTAGATCGGGTTTTACAAGTTAAAACAAACTTAGAAATTAGATCTCAAGTTACAGCTTTTACAAGCATTGATATAGATGTTGTCATAGTCATCCAACAACCACACTATTGAGTACATCTACAGAATACTTAACAACTATACCTTTTCTAATATGGTATGTGGCCAAAAACATGATGTTTTCAGCTAATTAATGACTAATCTTTTTAGCCGAAATCAATTATCTGATACTACTATACCAGTAAACCAAGTCATTACGATGATATTTTACTAGAAAAGACGTTCTCTTAATTTTAGTGGATGACAAAGAATATATCATTGTCTTCTAAGTTTTAACAAAAGACATGATCATGTGTATCAAACCTTCTAACTAACAATATATTGTGGTGGGTTAGTTAAGCAACGTCGACAAATTATATATTCCTGATCAATTCTCTAGACAAAGCCCATGAAAGGGAGGATTAATATATTTGTTGGCAGGAAAACAAAAACGTCCAGTTACGACTGTGGGTAATGGACCGAACACATATATATAAAGATGATTAGATGGGTCTTTAAGTCCCTTGGAAGTGCTTAGTTAGCTCTTTCGTAGGACATCATTAGTTACCTTGTGATGACTGTTGTAAACAGTCAAAAGGTAGTAATATTTTGTTACCGTTGTGATAAACAAAAGAAAAAAAAGGAAATAACATAAACTTAATTCATTAGCTTATTTCCTTAAAATATCTATACGACCGTTGTGATTGATAAATGATAACTCAGTTTCCTCCTTTTCTCCCTTTCTTTTAAAATACTCTTTTCTCTCAACGCTTCTTCTTCTGTCTTTCTTCTTCCTCGAGAGAAAACTCAAAAAAAAATTCTTATTGTAAACACTACAGCGAAATATAATTCTATGATCTATCTATCTATACTTGGTTTGTCTTTGACTGTCAAGGTTCAAACATGAAGATGTGCAGCTTTGATTTTTAACTACTACGTCAACATAATGAAGGCCATGCTTGCCGGTTCTTGCAAGTTGCTCACTTAGATCGCATTGTCCATTACTTGACAGTTAAAGACAACCAAGTATGTCAAAACAATTAAATTCAGTTGGTATTGTTGTTTCCATTTGAACTTTTTTTTTTCTTGGGTTAAAATTCTTGGTTTACAGGTGGTTCATTTGCATCCATCAAACTACTTGGATCACAAACCTGAATGGGTATGATTTTTGACTAGCCGGAAGTTCATCAGAACTGTGACAGCTATTCACGGTGAATGGTAAGTTCTTACATTTCCTCTTATTGTTTTCTTTGGTTAATATCTCGTGAAAGATTTTGTTTCTAAAATATTCTTCTTTTTTTCCATGTGGGTTATTCACTGGCTAGTTGATGTTGCTTCTCATTACTATGATGTTTTGAAACAACTGCGAAACACGTGTCCTCAAGAAGCTTTATAAGACGAGAGAAAGGAATATATAAGGAAGAGAGCATGCAAGAACCGTAAGTGAAGGAGAATCATATCATTGTATGTCAACGTCTAATTCTACTTGGACAAGAGAACCAATTAATCCATAAGATGAATCCAGGTTCGTAATTATACTCGTCATCTTTTTAATTTGATTTGGAGAACTAATTAAATTTGTGGTAATGACATTTCTAATTCTCATGGGTTTGTTTTGTATCATGTGTAACGATCATGTAGCTGCTCCCTCTCGTTTGTGGTTTCAAATTTGAGAACAACCACCAAGTCGCCTTTCTCAAGATGCCCGAGACATCACAGCCTTGCACGTATATTTTCTAACCTTTTAAAAAAAAAATTAAGAATAATGATTTTGATTTTAAGATCTATAAAGAAAGCAAAAGATTTTATGCTTTTCCACTTCTCAATTTTATGATTCAAAACTAAATATCAAGGTTTTACCAAATAATTCAAATTACAAGTTTATTTTTAATTTAACCATTTTTTTTTAAGTGAAAATTTTAAATATGTTGAAAACAAACCGGACCTAGCATCCAGTCCCTTTGTGGTCCGTAAGTTTGGTGTAAAAGCTCAACATGTTTTCAAGTATTTTAAATTTAACGCTTAAAGTTTTTTATAAATAATATTTTAAGTAAATTATTTTGATTTTTAAGTAAATTTTTTTACTATATAAAATGTCTTAAACTATCTAAGTGTTAAATTTAAATATATTGAAAACAAATCAGACCTAACACCCAGTCCTTTTATGGTCCGTCAGTGGTGTAAAAGTTTAACATATTTTCATGTATTGTAAATTTAACGCTTAATTAAGTTTTAAGGGTTTTATTTAGTAGTCAATTTTTTTCAATAAACAAAAGTTTTTTAAAAATGTAAGTTTAAAATTTAGATACATAAAAAAAACTAACCGAACTTAGCATTCAGTCTTTTTGTGGTCCGTCAGTTTAGTGTATAAGTTCAACATGTTTTCATGTATTGCAAAAATTTAATTCTTACATTTCTTTAAAAACTTTTATTTATTGAAAAAAAAAACTTAGTTTAAGTTTTAAGGTTTTGATTTTTAATTTAAAAATTTTCAATAAAAAAGTGTTTAAATTTACAGTGTTTAAATTTACAGATTATATGAATTTATGACTAATTTTAATATATTTTTTTTTGCAAATAGTATTTTATATATCAACTGTGTTTATTTAACTAACAAGATAATTTGACCACTTGATCCACACCAAGGAGAAAACCTCAGCTTCAACAGATCTTTCCAAGTCAAGGGGTACTTTAGTCAATGCAGATGGCAACAACTTCATTTTGACGTTAACAAGAAAAAAACGTGTCGCGTCTTTGGGATCTCAGCCAACAACAAATTAAGAGAAAGAGTGATCGGGAAACAATCATCGGCGATGGGTTGGCTTACCAGTTTCATAGTAGCGGTGGCGTTCTTAGCCGTCGGAGTTATATTCTCGCCGGAGACATTCGGATCGCTGTCAAATGGAGAGAATTCGGCGAAGCTTTCGATCTTCCTGAAGCTATCTCATCTGCTCAGTTTCGCTACAGCTTGGGGAGCTGCTCTCTGGGCTACCTTCATCGGTGGAATCATCATGTTCAAGTACGAATTCTCTTCTATCCTCAACTCATTTTAATCGAATTACGAATCGTCGAATTAGAAAATTCCTTTTTTTTTTTTTTTTTGCGATTGATCAGGAATTTGCCGAGGCATCAGTTCGGTAATCTCCAGAGCAAGATGTTTCCAGCTTACTTCACTTTGGTTGGTTCTTGCTGCGCAATTTCACTGTCTTCTTTTGGCTATTTGCATCCATGGAAGTCATCTTCTACAGTCGAGAAGTATCAGCTAGGGTTCCTCCTTTCCGCTTTTGCTTTCAATCTCACCAATTTGTTTGTCTTCACTCCCATGACCATCAATGTAAGTTGGATCCTCCTTTTTACCATTATTGCATCATACAAGAGAGAGAGAGATCCTTATGAAGGACCAAAATGATCTTAACTTTGGTGTAGATGATGAAGCAAAGGCACAAAGTAGAGAGAGAAAACAACATCGGAGATGAAGTTGGTTGGTCCAAGAACAGGGAAAAGGCAAAGACTATCCCAAAGCTAGCTGCCATGAACAAGAAGTTTGGAATGATTCACGGGTTATCATCACTTGCTAACATCTTCTCCTTTGGAAGCCTTGCTATGCATTCATGGTATCTAGCTGGGAAGTTGAATCTCTAGTTTCCTCATACCCATCTTGTTACAAAGGTCTGAGCTTTTATGCCCCCTAATAAAATCTCTTGCCTTTCTTCACCAAAATCACCTTTGTAATATTATATGTCAGTTGGACAAGGCTCCAAACATATTTCTGTGAAATCCTGAAAATAATTTATGTGTGTTCCTTTGCTCCTTTTTCTCTTATACTAAGATTGTTCCCGTCTTATCTGAAAATAATTGATGTGTGATGGATTCTATTACAGAATAGGCCTCTAAGCTTCACTTAAAGAAACTAAAATGTGTTTGTGAATGGTGAAAGACCACACCATAGACACTCATAATTAACAATCTAATAGGGAGAAAGAAGATGATCACTAGTTGACTACTCCTTGATGCGACAAATCTTGTTAAGAGTTTCAAAGAATCTCTCCCACTAAATAAAATGTTTATAATTAAGAACTTGCGCCTCCATTGATCCTGCTCAGCCTTTATCTGCTTCAGCTCCTTCCGGACCACATGTCTCAAGGCCTTCAGGTAAGAGCTCATGTCATGGTTTCTTTTGATTTTCCCTTCTGACCCGTAAGAACGACGATCACTGAGAATCTCTAGGGGGTGTGGTGAGTTAAAGAAGACAATCTTTGCAGCTCTGAGTCTTTTTTCTGTTTCGTCGGTATTCTTAGATGCTAAGAGATACAGACCACCTCCGGGAGGAAGCAGGGGGTGTGGTGGAGAGAATCTCTCGGATGGTTGCAGAATTAGAAGCTTCCCCATTGGAGAATACAACAAATTCTGCAGATAAAAAAAGGCAAACAGAGTAAGCCAAGACACAACGATCTCAAGCAAACAAGTTAAGATGTTTTTTTTTCTTCATATTTTACCTGGTTATTCAGACAAGGATGGTTTCGAAAGTTTCCATTCAATGCCTTTAGAAGCTTTGCGGCTCGGTTAGGGTAGTTGCAGGAGAATGCTCGGGGAACAATATCTCTATGCATTGAGATTCCGAGAAGATGACTCTTAGGCAAACCAAGTTTCTGAAGAAGCCTATCCCCTCCGCACATGATGCAAGGTGAACCAAAAGTGATCACAGGGAGCAGAGCAGAAGCCGGGACTTGACCTCTGATCAGAAGCATGAGGTTCACAAGCAGTGACAAGCTTCCTCCTAAAGAATGTCCACTAAACCTAAGAAAAGCACGGTTCTTGCCACGGGAATTGAGGTGGGCGTGAACTTCTGGTAACATTTGTTCGTATATTCCTTTTGCAGCTTCGTATATGCCTCTGTGAACAAGCACATCAAGCTCCTCAAATGGAACTGGCTCGAACAAAAGGTTAGCTTGCCACGAGGCCAGTGAATCTGATCCCTGTAATATATTGAGTTCGTTTCTTAAGCTATATCTATCTTTTTGCAAATGCCAGACCAATCAAAGACTCCTCTAATAACAAAGATAATATTACCTGAATAAAGAAGAACCTGGTGCCACTTTTATCATCATCGCATACAAACCATTCACAAGGCGGTGAACGGTTTGATTTGAGATCATCTGCGACTGCCTGCTTAACTTCCTCTTTTGCTGCGACGACTGCAGTAACCGAATCAGCAGTGGCCAAGAGAGAAGCTTCACTGTCTTGACGTTTAGAGGATCCAAAAGGAAGCACAGACTTAGAATGGGAAAAGAGACGAGATGCAGCAGAAGCAGCAACCCTGTAAGCAACAGCTGGGTTAATAAGCTTCTTCTCCTCCTCCTCCACTTCCTCGCCACTAATGTTGTTCTCCTCAACCCTAAGACTCGTTCTCTTCTCAATTGAGGAAGTCACGAATCTCAGTTTCTGATATTTCAACAGATTCTCAGGCTGTGTAACAAGGAAAACAAACGTGAAAACACAAAAAGGATCAAATGCAGAAACACAGAACTGAGATTTTGGTTTCAATCTCGCAAGTGGTGACTGACCTTAATCTTAGGGATCGAATAAGCCAAATTTCCCAAAAACGACAATTTGGCAAACATCTGTGCATCTTTAACAGGAATTTTGCTTAACATCTCCGAGAACTCTTCTCTTCCAAACACAGTATCGTCCTTCTCTTCATCATCATCACTGATCCTGCAGAAATCGCATTCCTCACACAAATCTTCCTTACTCTTGTTCGATTCAACAACTTCCTCGTCATCGTCGTCTTTTCCACCGCCTCCTGATCGTTGTCTCTTCCCATTCCAGATTGATCCAACCTCCAAAATCTTAAAAACCCAGTTTTCGTTAACGTTCGGATCCTGTCTCTCCAACAAAACGGCGGCGTCGTCTCTTACAGTTCCCTTCTCCTCTCTGTTACCGATCCTAAGAAACTCAAGCGGACGACGACGACGACGCGACACCGTTTTCTTCATAGGCAGAGATCCAGCCGTTGATTTGTCCTCTTCCACAGAGCCTCCGATGGCGCGAATCAAGGAAGGTCCCACCGGAATCATCGGAGATACTCCTCGCACCGACAATTTTAAGAAAACACCCTCCATTTCTTAAACTCTTTCCTTATAATTTCATCTTCTTCGTTTGTTTATGTTACAGAGGAACGTATACGCATACGTATACGGGACCGTATAAAATACAGGCGTTAGCGTGCAAGTTTGAATGAATGTGCCGTCGTTTTTGGTCCTTTTCTCAGTCTCCTCGTCCGATCAATCTTCCTTTGATAGAGATGTCTCTCATGTCTCAACGTGTAACTGCAAATAATATAGGTATTATATGTTGAGAAAGCAGGTGAACCAACTTTTAACACACACCTTCATCAATTTCAGAACAAGTAATTATTTCATTTGGTTTTCATTTTAAGATTTTCAAATTACGATTAGTTTTGGACTAATTAAAAGGGACTTTTCTGAGTAGAACGCTATCGAGAGGACACGTGGAAGTTGAGAAAACGCCTAAAGAACTTGGTGAGTCTCCCACGTTTCTTGGAACAAATTAAGTGCTGCTGTGCTGTGGATATTATTGTTGGACTTTTATTTGTTTCATCACAACAACTAAAACCTAACTTCATCCCCTTATTATTAAATTATCGAATTTCAGGATTTCTTAAGCACACACCAGATCGTGTAGACGGAAGTAGCTGTTCCGACGAGATAGTTGTGTCCCAAGGCTGTGCATATGCAAAGCATTGATGTCGTCTCAGGAAAAAGATTCACATGAGTGTAATATGATTCACGAATATTCACTAATATGATTAACAAAAGCAAACAAAAATACCAAATTGATCAAAACCTCCTTGACAAGGAGTCCTTTGTGACTTGTCCCATCTTCTTTGTCTCCCCATATTTTTCTTTCTTTTCTATATTAAAACCTAGTCATGTTACATTAGGACCATCACATGTTCTCCTCTTTAAACCCCAATCTTCTAAAGAGTGAGAGAGAAAGCGCGAGAGCAACACTAAGCAAAGACTTCTTTAATCTTCTTCTTCTGATCGTCAGTGAGAGTAGAAGGAAACAAAACCTCAAAAGTGACAAAGAGGTTGCCTTTCTTTGTGCTGTAGTGAAGTGGCATCCCTTCTCCTTTGAACTTCTTCACTTCCTTAGGCTTTGTAATTCCCTGTCGCCACACAATATATAACCCCTTAGATGATAACTGATGGTCACTGTTTCAAGTGTTCTGCGTGTATGGAGAAGAATATTTGTGTTACCTTGGAACTGATGTCAACTTCGTGATCATCTAAGTGTTTGAATGATTTCTCAAAACCAACTAGAGCCTCAACCTAAAGAAGGGAAATTTGGTATATTCAGAAAATGAAACAATTGTTGGTCTAAGATGTAGAGATACAGTAGTAGTTTGTGGAATTTATTTACTAGTGTTATGTTAACTGTCATGTGTAGATCGTTGCCATCTCTTCGGAAACGGTTGTGTGGTGCAGTTCTGATTCGGAACTGTCAAATGTACAACAATGGTTTATTCTCTCCGATTTACTTGAAATAAAGATACTGAAATTAAGGGAAGAGCCTAACCTTAAGGTCACCAGGTTCACCGTCGAGAATGGGTTCACCGTCTTCATAGAAAGACACTTCCTGAAAAGTATTTGGTATTAAGAAACTACAATAGGAGAAGTCGACGAGCTCATAAATAATCAAAAATGAGTTAAAGGGCTACTATGAAATGTAGTATCTAATGATTTTACAATAAGGGTAGTATAATTTTGAGACTTACTTCTCCATCTTTCATTCCTTTCTCGATATCAACTGTCACAAAGTATCCCTCCCTTTCGTACTTGACATTAGGGCATTTGTCACAGACCTGAGGGGGAATAAGAAGATACATCGGTAAACAGATATTAGGCGGAACAAGACCATCTGTGATACTTAAAGGGATTCGTCCTTTACCTGCTCTGTCATCTGTTGGAACATTCCCGGACCAATTTGTCTGTGGTAAACCTCGTTCCTGCAGTTACACTTTCTCTTTCCAGGAGCTGGTTTTATCACATTCTTTTCCCTCCATACCTGATATATTTAAATGTGGAACATCCTCACTGAGAACTTAAGGCAATTCCTTTAATTCGCATCTATGTAAAAAAACTCATCTACTCTTAACCAAACATCACATGAACATAAAGAATGGCAATATGAGATCAATTTCACTAAATTTTTATTGATTTAAGTATTATTTGAATCAAAGAAACAATTTCGAGACGAGTATCCAGGACACGCAGCTTAACATACCTTCATGGAGCCTCCCATGTACAGATCTTCTAGAGTAGCTTCAAGTTCCACAATCACGTCATCACCCTTGACAACCTTCTCTTCTTCCTCCATCGAACCTCCACCAAAAAACCTATTAAGCACATCAATAATCTCTGCAAATTAGCAATCTGCAACCTTTAAACGCAAATGTAAAACATGATCCAAATTAGGAACTATTGACGCTACAGTAAAGTCCCTTAACATTACCAAATTTAAATGTATACACACGAATTCAATGCTACGATGAGTTAGAGAAGATAAAAGATCCCAAACTGAGCTAAGTGAAAAAAAATGGAGTGATTGTATTCTAATGATCTTCCAGTAAAAGAATCAGCAAGTAAGATGAGCTTTAAACGAAATGCCAACAACATTCAAAAACTTACGAGCTAAAAATGTCCTGCATATTCATGCCCCCTCCTCCTCCTCGTCCTCCATTTGCAGAAAACTGCTTAAGTCCCTCTTCGCCATACTTGTTATATATCTCCCTCTTCTCTTCATCCGATAACACTTCGTAAGCTGTTACATCGAACGCAAACACCAATACGTTAAATCTCAAAACAAGAAACGGGTTATGAAAGAGAGCAGAATCAGAAGATGCAGCGTGAAAATATACACACACACCATTGTTGATCTCAGCGAATTTGCGAGTGGCTTCCTCATTTCCCTGATTCTTATCGGGATGGTACTTCAAAGCGAGTTTCCTATAAGCTCTCTTGATCTGTTCATCAGATGCACCTTTCGGAACTTGCAACACATCGTAGTAACTCTTCCTGAAATCATTTTTTAAGCATTCACATTTCTATGCACTAATAAGACAGATGCTTCTGCGGAATCGAAAGATTCGAACTTACCCGGCAAGGACGCAAATGGCATAAGAAAGAGCGAACAATACGATACACAGCTCCGACCACCGAATTGCCATAGAAACGGAGAGAATCGGATCTCTCTCCCCAAGGACCTAGCAGCTAGTAGGGTTACTCCAACCTGAGATTCGTCGTTTCGATTTTTCAAACAATGAAATCTCTCTCACAGATTTAACATATGTGTCCTTGGAATCACTTCGCTTTCTCTCTTTCTTTCGTGGAACGATTCCAAAACCATTCTATGATTCGAGCATCGTGGTCGGTTTACGTGTACATTGCAACGCTTAACCAATCAGGATTAAGTCGCTGACAAACTTAACCAATCAATTTCGGCCACGTGGATAAACACCGCTGACTGTTCTTTTCTTCGACTTTATAGGGAACGGCGCCGTTTATCTGAAGTCTCTAACCAGGCCCATTAAAATTATAGAAGGCCTGTAACTCTATCTTAAAAACGTGAAATAACCGTATAAAAATATTTTCGTCGTTCAATATATAATATTTCTAAAACAGGCCCCATTCAGAATGAAGCAGGCCTGTATCTCTCCTGCAATCCGCAGGTGCCCAAATGAAACCGAGATTTTTTCTTTTCGTTCACCAATAGAGATTCATTTATTTAATTTAAATTCAGATTGTTTTTTTATATGAAAGAGTGTCTATGGTCTATGAATTATATGCTTAAGCTTAACCCAAATTAAATTTGTAATACTTTTATTTGAGTAAAAAAACAAATAAAATGGCAGAGTAGATCGTAAGATATATATTTATATAGGTTATGACATTTTTTTTTTTTTTGTCATCTAGGTTACGACATTTAAGAATTGAGAATTTTTATATTTAATATTATTGAAAAAGTGATGACAAAAAAAAGTTATTGAAAAAGTTAAAAGATAATATAGACTCTATAATGGACCTAAAACACGAAAGAAAAGAGTGGTAAGATAATAAATACATATATTTTTGTTGTTTAATAATTTGCATGCAAAGAAACATATACGCTGGTTTTGGACAATCATGTCATGTCAGGTCTTTTGAATCTACGCATCTTCAACGAACGATATTTATTTATACACATCACTAGACATCACACACGACTGGTCCCAGCTCATTTACTCTACCATTTACTGTTGATTGAATAAAACCGCTGACAATATAGTAAATATATATATGTGTGAAAAAATTTAACAAATTTTGTGTTCTCAAATCTTTCCACCTATATAAAAAGAGAATTAACTGAGAAAAATAAAGAAGAGTACGAATTTGATTTTATTATTGTTAAATGATTAACTGAGAAAAATAAAGAAGAGTACGAATTTGATTTTATTATTGTTAAATGATTAACTGAGAAAAATAAAGAAGAGTACGAATTTGATTTTATTATTGTTAAATGATTAACTGAATCCGATTTCAACAGTATAATTGATGGAGATGCTGAAGAGAAAAGAATATATATACTAGTGTACTAAGATACCCATGTACGCATGTTTTGATAAAGATTCGAATACGATACGTACATCGGACATTTTTTCTTTTCTTTGTTTCATTTTTCTTGTACATACGACATTTTTCTATTGTCTGAACTACTTATGTATGCATACAAGACACAACTTTGACATATATACCTCTAATTTGAAAACAACATGTTACAAATTATGTATAAAAACTATAGTTAGCAGCATGATATAGTGCAAGGACGAGCTAGCCAGGTTGAATTGGTTAGTATCTCTCGACCGTGGATGAGACACGACTTTTGTATCAACATAGACCAACGTGGCTCCTTCTATCACCTGAATACCTTATACGTGTCGCCATCTCTTAGGCCGCCCCCATCCCTCTCTACTCTCTAGTCTCTCTATTCCTATAAGTATTGAATACCACATCAATCACATTTTTGTGGTGTCGTCACTTTACATACTTCTCTCTATATATTGATTTGACTCTATCTAGGGGTTGAGTGAAGTGAGTGAAACCTAATCATCGCCGGAGAGATCAATGGGAAGAGCGCCGTGCTGTGAGAAGGTCGGAATGAAAAAGGGGCGGTGGACGGCTGAGGAAGACCAGATTCTCTCAGACTACATTCAGGCCAACGGCGAAGGCTCGTGGCGTTCTCTTCCCAAAAATGCCGGTAACTTATTTTATCTATGCAACTGCTGGTACTTAAAAATGTTTGATTGTATATGAGGTGTGAACAATACTGATCGGAAAATTTGTATAGAACGAAACAAGTATTTAGATGTAGTATTACTACAGTAATGACTGTTTTCTATTCCTATTGTTAATAATAATCTGACAATTAAACACTTAATCTCAAGTAGTGGTTTTGTGTAGTAGATCCCTGATTTATTTAAGTTTATTTACAATGTATCCTTTTCTATCCTATGAATGCATAGATTAATATTACAAAGGAAACACAAAAACATCTTCATGTCGTCAACATTGGGAATAATATATAAATATTTATGCAATTGCGGTCATATATTATTTTATTCAGACCAATTTGCCTTCTTGTTCTCAGACATTATTTCATTTGCCATTTTATATGACTGTATACAAATAAAAACTTTTTTTATATTACACAAAAGCTCTTTCTCTCTCTCTATAAATATAGTATAGTGAATAATCGTTGACTTTTTATTCCTTAAATAATAACGTGGTTGGTTGATTATCATTTTTTTGAATTGATTTCAATATTAAAAAGGGCTAAAGAGATGTGGAAAGAGCTGTAGACTGAGATGGATAAACTATTTGAGATCAGACCTCAAGAGAGGAAACATAACTCCCGAAGAAGAGGACCTCATTGTTAAGTTGCATTCCACTTTAGGTAACAGGTAACTTTCTTTACTACTTCCAATAGAAAGCCAGTAGAGTACACAATCACGTGAAAGAACCATTAATCAAAATTAAATCAAACGGTCGCTGCGTAACGTACTAATGATGATATTGTACCATTTGTTTGCTCAGTTTTACCAATTGATCGAGACTTGCATACAAGATGAATATTTTATACCTTCGCTAAATGTTACGATCATACTTTGATGAACTAAATGAAAAATGACTACTGACTAGCTAAGGTTCTATACTTTGAATTAAACATCATTTATACTAAGTAATTGTTTAAGGAAAATTATGTTGATAATTAAGGCTAAACTGCAGGTGGTCAATAATTGCAAACAATCTCCCGGGAAGAACAGACAACGAAATAAAAAACTATTGGAATTCTCATCTCAGCCGTAAACTTCATAGCTACTTCAGGAAACCAACTGTCATTAATGTCGTCGAGAATGCTCCGAAGCGTAGACCCGGAAGAACCAGCAGATCCGCCATGAAACCCAAACGTATCCCAAACCCTAGAAACCACCACAAAGACCCTATTTCCTTGAAGGCAAACCACCAGAAAAACAAAATCGTTCTGCCGACTACAACGATAGAGAATGGAGAGGGAGAGAAAGAAGAAGACGCATTAATGGCGTTGTCAAGTAGTAGCTTCGGTGGAGCCAAGGAACCTGGTTTAGGACCATGTGGCTATGGAGACGATGGTTGTTGTAACCCAAGCATTAATGGGGACGATGGAGTTTTGTGTATCAATGACGACATCTTCGATTCTTGTTTTTTATTGAACGAGCCTGACGCTGTCCACGTGTCTTCATCTGAGTCGAACAACGTAGAAAACGCTGAGCCGTACGGAAAGAGCTACGCTGGGAATGAAAATGTCGAACCGATGGCTGACGACTGGGACTTTTGCTGGAGAGAAGGTCAAACCCTTTGGGACCAAAAAGAAGATCTTGATTCGGTTTTGTCGTGGTTGTTAACGGAAGAAGAAAAAGAATCTGAGATCATAAGACAAAGGGACTCCAACGACTTTGGACAACCGTTGGATCTTGACCAAGAAAACAAGATGGCTGCTTGGCTTTTGTCTTGAAAGATTTTACTAGACGTACGAACCGTATTTACCCCAAAAAAAATAAATTAAAAAAAGGCAAGACAAAGAGGGTCGCTATCTCACGTTTATAAGTACGATTTGGTCCATAGTCACCAGTCACCATTACAATAAATGGCTCACGTGATGCCATGCACTTTTGTCTCTTTATTTATTCCCTTTTTTACCCGTGGCCTGGCCATACTTTAATACGTACTTAGATATATATAGACTCTAAAGAATAAATATTTTTAAACTTCATGGAATGGACCATTCTTACGTTTTAACCACAAACTCGGACGCACTTCATACGCCGACATGGTACTAAATATACAAAAATTACCGTAAGTAAATCATATAAACCTATGAAGTATGAACTACAAACAAATCAAATCAGTGATGTATATTAATACAAAAAAATAACAGTGATGTATTATGTATAGTCTTTGATAAGAAAAACAAAATCTGTGTACGGTAAATCATATAAGAAGGCCCAATTGAAATTACGTACATGATATAAAAATCGGTCACCATATATTTCTACAATAAAGGCCCAATAATTAAGGCCCAGCTAGAGAGCCGGCGCCGTTTCAAAAGTCCCATCAACGTTAGAGATTTGTGTAGCTTCCCCCTCTCTTGCTTTCGGTGGAGCGACGACGATGTTCGCGGTGAGAATACGAGCTTCTCTTAAGCCTTTGTTCCATGGAAGATATAGCTCCCTTTTAAGCCGATATTGTACGTTATTCTTTCATCTTCTTCCTATATTGATTCTGAGAGATGTTCACAGATGTTTAAATCCCTGAAATTGAAACTTGTCGAGATGTCTGATTCGCTGTATCTCAGGTGAAATTGCAGCGATTTCGAAGCGTATTTTACAAGATAGGTGAGGTTTGATTTCATATTTCTCACTTTTGTTAGTGTTGTGGTTGTTCGACATTGTTTTGTTAGGGTTTTATTTTTTGATAATTTAGCTTAGAAACAATGGAGTTTCTTCTTTTTTGTAGATTCAGTGACGGAAATCTGAATTTGAGTAGCTTGCGGTTACCTGGAACTGGAAATGGACTAGGAATCAAACTGTTAAACAGGGAATTTCAAAGTTCTCCACAGTGTTCTGATAGCTCAGAATCTGATGTAGGTACGCTTGTTAACCAGAACCTGGATATGATTAAGAATAGTGTTCTTGAAAATGCTGATTCTTATCTGTTTGAGCTTTCAGGAGTGAGAACTCATGCATTTGCGTTATTTAGTCATCTTGAGGATGATTTTTTCTCTGAGTTGGGTTCTGTAGAAAAAGACTTGAACCGGAATGTGATTGTGAAGATGCTAACTGAGAAGCCAGAACCTTTACAGGCTGAAAAACCAGAGCTTTCCCAGGTAAGCTTTATCATCGTCATTGTGATCTCCTTCTGTCTTCTAGATTAGTAAAGTGAAGTTTTCATTCAATGTATCCTTATGATCACCACAGCTTGAAGCTTCTCGCTGCAATGGTTTTATCCAAACAAGATATCAAAATATTCTTTACTGAGCTGAGTTTGTTTTTTATACCAGAAAACTAAAAGCAAGAAGAAGAAGAAGATGAAGAAGAAGAAGAGTACGAAGAAGGAAAATGAACAAGCTTCTGATTCAGTTTCCAAACCAATGTTACTGACCGAGAAGCCAGAAGTTTCTTGGGTATATACGTTTATCATATTTATTCTTAAACTTTTCTTCGTGAAGAAGCAGACTGTCATTCGTTTTAATTTCACAAGATTTACTTGTGGCAGCAATGTTTGATCTAAGAAGATTGAATGCCCATTGTTGTGTCTATTTTCTTACCAGAAAATCAATGGCAAGAGAGAGACTGAAACACATGCTTCTTCACCAGTTAGAGATGTTGCGGATTTAAATGTTTCATTTTCCAAGCCAACCATGCCATCGTCTCCAATTCAAGACCACAAATCTAAGTCTCAAAACATAATCAATCCCAGTTCCGAGCCCAAAAAGGAAACTAGGTCCAAGGGTTCCGCTTCCTCAAACCATCCCTCTTCAGTTGTTGTTATAAGGATTGGTAATCTAAACTCGAAAACAGCTGATTCAATGATACACTCGATGTGCCTGTCGGTTGGCCCACTCGAGGGTCTTGCTAGGGTTAAGGAGGACACTGTCGACGTGTCATATCGAGTGAAAAACCTAAACGAGGCAGATTCGATACTGGAAGAGTAAGTAAAACTGAAGAAAAACCAGTCTTATATATTGTTCTTTGATTCAAAATCCCTAAAGCTGTTCCTATGTTTTTGTCTCCAGGCTAAAAGATACAGCCGTAGATAACTCTCAATGGACGGCTAAGATTGTACCACCGGAAGCGGAAGAAACTTCTAAAGGTGAAATGGGTCTGAGAATCACCAACTGTTACAAAGAATTGGATAAGCAACTGTTGATGCAGCACATTCTTGGAAAAGACTTGCAGATTCTACTCCATTCCGTAATGCATCTAGAGAATCATCCAATGGCTCGAGGTAGGGGCTAAAACATTAAGTTGGGATGCCTGATGGCGATCTTGGGTATTTGTTTAGTGAGGTCTTTCGGTTCCTTGGATATTCAATTGAATTAGGGGGTTAGTTTGATCAAGTTGAAAAGTAAGGGAGTGTAACGAAACTATCACGAATTACAAGGGCAATTAAATTTAAAAGTCGATTTAATGATGGCGGGAGGCCGGGTGGGTATCAATAATGTTACGTTGTGAAAGGAACTATCTCTGATTAGGCCCATTCAAATAGCGTAATGGCCCATTCAAATAGCGTAATAGTCAGCCCATTAGTGGATGTTTAACCAAACGCGAGCGGAAAGGTGAACTGGTGAAGTTTCAGACTGTGTTGGGAACGTGAACACAAAATACCAAAAGTTTTATCCGTTTATATAAATTTGAAACCTTTTCTCACTTTCTTAAAATCCAATTGATTTGAATATGTTATTCTACAAAAGAAAAAAAATAGAAATTACAGATTGCATTTGGTATCGGAAATAGAAACTTCCCACACAGAAACAGTGAAGCAGATCAGATCAGCACAGCTAAGCAAGCAATGAAGTGTACAGTTACGTAGACGATTGATTGAAGTGACTCCCCCCACAACTTTTTGTAACTTACAATTTTGTCCCTAAAACATTTTCTACTTGGTATAATGTAATCAAAGATAATCATATAGGATGGCTTTAGATGTGAATCATTTTACGAGGTAATGTTGTATCCGTGGTTTTGAAGTTGTGTGATATGGGGTAACCTTTGTTTTAGCTAAATATTATTATAGATTTTAAAATTTGTGTCCCCATAAAGAAAGGAAAATGAATTTTGTAAATATATCTATAAAAAGTGTCAAAAAAAAAATATAAAAAAAATTGTTTGTTTGTTTGTGAGAGAGAGAGAGAGAGCAAATAATATTAGACTGGGCGTCCTATGAATGATTAATAGTGTTTTCTCATCATATAATATTTGTTTCGTTTTGTAGAAATTATATATTTTGTGATATGATGATGATGATGATTCACAATCAAATGAGTTAAGATACAAATAAAAACAAGTCTGCTTATAAAGTATTAAGGTCCCCATGACATGACTGTCTTTAATGTAATCTGTCCCAAATTATTATTATGATTATTTATTTGATATAGAAGAAAGCCAACAACAACAAAAAAAAAAAAAGGAAAATGAAGAGAGAGATATTTCACTTTTCAGAGGAGGAGGAGGAGTGGGTCATGTTAGAAGTATGGAGCTCGTCTGTTCTCTTCTTACTTACGACAACTCACGTGGCCTTTTATTTCCTTTTGTTTTTCTCTAAAAAGAAAATAAATAATCAGAGAAGGAACTTGTAATGAAAAAACTTGGGCCCGAATTGAGACAAGTTCATGTGGGTTGGATCGTATATTTTCAGATAGATAAGACAGCTAATGTTTTTATGATGTGCGGTGGATCCTTTAAGCTGCTGCTTGCTTTGCTTGCTTGCTTGCTATACGTGCACGTCACTCTCCTTTTTTTACATATATATACTGCTGTATTCGGGATTCGGTTTTATTTTCAACTACAACTTTTGCCGCAGCAGTGGCAGCAGAAAACGACACCGTTCTACTTATTCCCTTACTCGGTAATTACAGTTCATCTCTTGTATGTGATAAGCAGATCTTGTTGTTTAATCAAGAGTAGATATTTTAACTCAAGAAGAGACATATTAAGAAAGAACAAAAACAAACACTCATGGTAGGGATGATGATAATGATATATTAACAAGAAACAAAGCATATAATAATAGTTTGCAAAAGGCCAATTAGATAAGACTTGACAAGATGCAGTTTCAATCACCAAATGTTGTTCTTCTTCAATAAGACAAACCACAAAAATGGGTCATCTAAACATAATGAAGAAGATGCTCTCTCTCTCAACTTCTTCTTCACTCACATTACTCCAAAACACAACAACTCACTCATGGCCCCCAAACTTCATTTTAATCTCTTTTTATATTTTGCAGATCTCACAGACTACTTACAAAATAAAAATATTATTGCACTCTCTCTCTCTCTCTTTCTCAAGTCTCAACAAACTAAAACCCCACCCCGCACCATTATTGTTTTCATTACCTTAACTCCCTCGTCCACAAACAACATATCACTACTAGAAAACTCACACCACTGTAATAATATTTTTTAGATTCTGAATAATACATTCCCAAGAAGTAAAAAAAGGAGAATCATAGTAATCAAATATAAGAACTTATAAGAAAATACAATGCCAATATACTACTTACTTACTTACTACTATATAGGAGGAGGGTTCATCATAATCTCTATACATTAAAAAGAACATATTTTTGCTGCTGAAATCTAATAACGATGATTTAACCGGATGAAACTGGGTTTAAGCTACGTGCTAAACCGTTCAAGGCACTGTAACCTTTGGAACTGAACCCTAAGCAGCCAAAGAGTCCATGCCTGTACGGCAAATACGTCCTCTTCTTCATCTCCTCTGCTTGAGCTCTGTTCGTTGTGTAATGTAGCTCGTGTGCCGACGGCTGCGATCCTCGCCGTTTCGCTATCCCGTTTGTTGGTTTTCCGACTGTCGGAGTTTTCCTCGCCGGCGGTTGTTTCTGTCTCTGCTTCTTGGACTCGACGACGGCGGCCTCAGCTGTTTCCTGAATCGGCTTCTCTTCAGCTGGTTGAGGAGATTTGAGTTTCTTGTCTTTCAAATTTGAAGGGGAGAATGAAATGTTGGACCAGAACTTCTCTTTAGCGTTGCCTCTTCCTTCGCTTTTGCTTCGATGGAGCAGATCCTTGAGGAATATCCATTTCTTAGAGTTTCTACCGTAAGAGGATGATCGCGAAGATGAGGCTGAACAAGACGGTGTCGTTTCAGCTGAAGGCACGTTCTCGTCCTCCTGTAGCTTCCTTATGCACTCCTTCACCTCTCTCTCCCCGGCGACTCTTTCTTCTTCTTCTTCATCCTCTTGGTTCCATTGATACGCTGCGTTTCGGAGCGGAGAGAGAGATCTGGCTTTCCGGTGAACGGATCTGCTTCTTAGTTTCAGATCTCTGCCACGGTTCATCTCACCGTCTGGTTTGGGCTCTTCGTCGTCGTCGTCGTCTTCATCCTCGTTCTCCAGATCCAGAAGCGGCGATAAGATCTGAGGTCTCTGAAGATGCGAGGAGAGCTTCATCGGCTTGATCTGGCCGTTAGAGAAGAGCTCTTCCGCAGAGGTCATGGAAACGCCGCCTAGAGGACCACTGCTCGAAGACAGCCTCGACGAGAAATCAAACTCAAAGTCGCCGCCGCATGAGGAAGACGAAGAGGAGTTGAGCTTTTTAGGATAGTCCGAGGAAGAAGCAGCGGAGCAAAGGAAGAAATGCATAGGGCTGGAGGGAGCGCTGAAGAAGTAACCGGGGGGAGGACCACGACCGGGACTAGAAGGAGCGCTGACGAAGGGGGTGGAGCAAGCAGAGCCAGAACCAAAGTCCTCACTGAAACGCGGCGTTTCAGGATCGCCATGGCCGAAACTCTCAGCAACATCCATAGTAGGAAGGTAGTAGAACTAGTAAGTAAGATTGGTGATGGTGACTGTGGCTTCTTTCTCAAGAAAATGTTTTTGTGTGCAGAGAGAGAGAGAGAGAGCGCGAGGAGCGAGGTGAACGAAGCTGAGAGAGAGAGATATATGTATAATGCACTCTCTTACTTCTATGTTATTATATGTATTTTTATTCTTACTATTCATTGACAATTATATTTATTTATTTTTATTTTTTGCGGTTCTCAAAACCTTTTTTTATTTATGAATTCTGTATAATATTCTTATGCTATTTTCCTGTAGAGGAAAAGTAAAATACAGTATACGCGATCTTTTTGCATAAATTGTTTTTAAAATTATTCTGACATGTTTGTTTGCATGACTATGGAGTATTATTATTATTATTTACACGTAAATTATTAGTCATGTGATGAATTCGATAAAAATGTAGAAGGTAATACTCCTCTATGGTTGTTGTTGTTGTTTGCTTAGGATTCTGCAGGCTTCATCCAATAGAATAAACAAGAAGAATCTACCCATGTTTTTTCATTTTTTCGGAATTTTTACATTGCTCTTTTACGATTTTACCCTCTGATTTATTTATAGACTTTAGAGAAAATACATTTATAACTCAATGAGTGAAAAAAGAGACTATAGGGACATTCAATAAATAGCATAGAATCAATTTCAAGTCGGCTTATCACCTTTTTTTTTCTTTTCTTTATCTGACAAAAGCTATAACTCCACTTTTCAATTTTTAATTTTTCAAATAGTTTGAAGGAACTGTTTCTCAATAAATAAAATGAGCTAAAAACCATGTCTGTGTTCGTGTATATTTATTTCGATTCGGTAAACAACGATTTCAAATGTTTCTTCTCTTAGAATTTGAATATTTGATTCGTATTGTTCAATGGCATTACTAAAACACCTATGCATGAGCATGACTAGTACAAAATGATTAAAACTAGGACATTATTTTATTTTCTGGTATACACCAACTTATTTATTGGAAACAATAAAATAATGGAGAGTGCGTGCAGAATCCGGAGAAAATTACAAATGATTAACGACAACAATAAAATAAAATTAAAATAGCTCCACAAGCCCGGGGGGCAATAATGTAAATCGGTAAAGGTTAGTATGGGTAAAGCGGAGAATATAAGAGCAGACGTGGCTTCACGTGCGAAGGCTATGAAATATGATCGTGCGTAGAAGGTGCTTTGGTTGTTTTATATAAAACAAAGAAGCAGATCAAAACACACTTCCCCATACTGTATCTCTTTCTTTTAATATTATATATCTCTATTTGTACTAACTAACTTAATGGGCCATTGTATTGTATTACATGGGCTTTGTTAAAATGTTTATTAAAAAAAAAAACAAAAAGCATCGACAATTGGGCCACAGACCTGGACCGTGTTTGATCTGAATCGTTCGTTGTTGACTAATTAATAAATTCTCTGATACAACAACGTCGTCTTGCTTTCAAGACCAAACCAAAAAAAAAGATAAAAATAAACCACTCCTTCTAATAATAATATAATAAATCTCTTGTTCACCTTGGACATCATCACATCACAAAAGGCATGAGTGATGATGATTCGCCGGAAAAGAGAAAAAGAATCAGCCGTGAATAATCAGAGAATACCTGTTCTTGATCCAACGAAAGCCTTTCTTGACAGTGGCTTTAACTTTGCCTTCCATAGCGTAAGCCTTGTACGTTGCGATCCTCTTCTTCCTCTTTGTTTCCGCGTCGATTAGTCTCCACGGAGCGGCAGCAGTTGTATGCGTGGAGGCCGTGGTCGCACCGGGCGGAGGAGGAATAGAAAGTTGAAAGTCCGGTGTGCCGGGTCGAGCTGAGTAGACTTGTGTTGATCCACCAACGCCGTAACCTTTGCCGTTAACGATCTCCATCCATCGATCAACGGCTAGTGTTCTCTGGTTCGACCCGAAACCGTCCATTGTCTCTGTCTGGAGAGAGCTCCTTCCGAATAAGGAAGAAGCACCGGTGTATGAATTTCGATGATTCTTTTCGATTTTTGGAACAATCAGATTAATAAGGGGGAGATGGTGAGAGGCTCTGCGAACGATGAGGCGCCTTCTCCTTTTTTTTCTTTTATTATGGTGGTTAATTTTAGGAAAAGAAAAAAAAACAAAAAAAACTTGAAATGTATAAGGAAAATGAATCAATCCATATATAAGACTTACAATATCAAAATGTTAATTTTCATATATACAATATGCCTTTTTATAAGGTCATTTTGTAATGTATCTTAGAAGGGAAACTTTAATAAGAGATATATTGAGATGGGTTGTAAAATGGCTTCCAGATGATAATACATTTGGGTCATGTTTAAATAAAAAAGCATCCGGCCCAATGTTTGAATAGTGTTGGTAGTATTTAGGCTCATGGTAAGAGATCATTGGGCTACAAAATCAGATGGACGTATGAGTATGAGTTTTGTATTATAGTAAGTGTAAAGAAGACAATGGAGCACGCAATTCCCGCGTGCGGTGGTGTTGCGAGGAATCTATCGATTAGATCAAAATCAGAGCTCAGTGATCGAACTCATTAATGTATGTTCCCATTACGTTTTCTTCAGTCAATTGTCTCCCACGATTAAAATATTACTAATGTAGTACTTAGTAGTACATGTGAAACCGATGTAGCCTCACCTAAAACATGCTACAATTTATTTGATTTAGACATTTTTATATATACGTAATTTCGAAACACGATAATATTCGATTCGATGCAAGCAATAGTCTACTATACAATTACACTATTACTAGAAACATGCGTGCTTGTCTATCTCTCACCCCCCACCCTTTAATATATATATCTTTTTACAAAACAGATTTGCGACTGAGGAGTGTCACATGTGCGATGGCCCCATGGGAGTATTGATCGTCACACATCACCATTATTGCAATATAGTGATATCGATTCACACTAAACGCCATTGCGCTTCAATTATTACCATGTACTACTAATTAACAACAATATAGTTAATGTGATATTCGTTAGACACTATATACCAAATCCTGAGATATCAAAGAATCACATAGTAGACTAGTATTTGTCCATCAAATCATCAAACAACAAGGAAACCAACGCTAGTTTACAAAACTAAAATAAATAATAATAATAATAATAATCAATAATATTGCTAACTATTGAGGATATTTTCCTAATATTGTAGATAATTATAATGTAAATTTAACTTTATCGTATTAGGGTTTTAGCTTTGTAAGTTTGTATAAATACTAGACCTAAAGGTCCAAGAAATACAAGTTGAATATTATTCTTTTACCTAGTTTGTCATGGTATCAGAGCACGAAACTTCTTAAAACAATTTTTTTTTTTTTTCCTTCTCGAATCTCTTGTTCTAGCCTCTCGGCTTCTCTTCTTCGGTTTGCCTCTCGGCTTCTCTCTCTCTTTGTTGCCTCTCGGCCTTTTCTCTCTCTCGTTTGTTTTACTCGACTCTCGTCGTGTTTTCCTCCTCTTCTCCTCTGTTTTTCGGTTTTAAAACAGAGTATTTGACCTTACTGTTTCTCACAACTCATGGCGTTAGCTATGACGAACTCGAACCATAAGACGATTTCTCCCTTTGATCTCACGGCTAGCGACAATCCAGGAGCCGTGATCTCTCAACCTCTTCTCAACGGCTCCAACTACGATGAATGGGCTCTGAACTTCCGCATTGCTTTAAGCTCACGAAAGAAATTTGGCTTTCTTGATGGCAGCATTGCTCAACCAGCTGCAGACTCTCCTACTTTTGAAGATTGGACGGCGAACAATCACTTGTTGGTTGGATGGATCAAACAGACTATTGAACCCAAGCTTCGTTCAACTATTTCAACAAGAGAAGTTGCTCGGGAGCTTTGGGAGATTATTAAGAAACGATTCTCAGTTAAAAGCGGTGCTCGTCTTCAGCAACTTCGCAACTCTTTGGCTACTTGTAAGCAGAACGGTTCTACGGTTAATGAGTACTTTGGTCGTTTAACTAAAATCTGGGATGGAATTTCTGATTGTATGAACTCGAAGAAGTGTAGCTGTGGCAAGTGTGAGTGTGACCTTAATACAGCTCGTGAGACGGAGCTTGAGACTCTTCGGATTCATGACTTTCTCTCTGGCCTCGATGAATCCATTCATGGTGCGATCCGTTCTCAGATTTGTGCGATCTCTCCTCTTCCCGACCTCGACACGGTGCACAAGACGATCACTCAAAACGAAACACTCCATTCGACCGTCTCTGCTGAAGTTCCAGTCATGAGCTTTGCCTCGCAACTCTTGACCTCCTCTCCACGACCGGCTACTATTTCCACACGAGAGATTACTCGTCCTCAGACGACCTTTGCTGGCAATTCTCGCTCCGGACCAGGAAATCGCGATCCATCTCGCAAGTGTACTGCCTGTGGCCGCATGGGACATGAAGCGGCTTCTTGCTTCCGCATTCTTGGTTTTCCCGAATGGTGGGGCGACCGACCTCGTAACCGAAGCTCTCCAACGGTGTCTACTGGTCAAGGTCGTGGCCAACATCCACGAGCTAATGTTACTCAAGTTCTTAATGCGAATACGGCGACTGTTGATTCCTCGGCTGACATCACGGATAGTGATCGACAAGGTCATCTTGGTATTACGGATGATCAGTGGCAGCTCATCCGACGGGTGGTTAATTCTGAGAAGAATACCGAGAAATTAAGTGGTAAGATTAATGACATTGTATGGATTTTGGATACCGGTGCAACACATCATATGACGGGTCGTCTTGAATTATTGGAGGATATTAAAGACGTTGCTCCGGTTTCGGTTTTGTTACCTGCTGGGGAGAATGTGCTTTCTTCCCAACAAGGGACAGTTCGACTTACTTCTCACCTTTCACTTCACAATGTTTATTTCATTAAAGGCTTTCATACCAATTTGATCTCTTTTGGCCAGCTTGTTACGGATAATTTCTTGGTGGGACAAGTAACCGATAAAGTCATGGTTTTGCAGGACCGCACTTCGAGGATGCTGATTGGAGCCGGTGAAAGAGAGGGAGAGGGGTTGTACCGGTTTCGCGGGATTGAGACAATGCACGCCTTGCAGACGCGTGTTTGTGATAATTCAGTTTTGTTGCATCAACAACTCGGGCATCTGTCTTCACGCGTTACTGGAATGGTCCATGGTGTTCCTCGGTTTTCTAATAATTATGAGCTTTTACTTAAAAATTGTGATATTTGTTTAAGAGCCAAGCAGACTCGTCAATCTTTTCCCGACAGTTCTAATAATGCAAAAGAGATTTTTGATTTAATTCATGTTGATTTATGGGGTCCTTATCGCACTACGGCATTTGGTGGATCACGATATTTTTTGACGATTGTGGATGATAATTCTCGGGCTGTTTGGTTATATCTTCTTCCCGATAAAACTATGGTCTCTCGTTATCTCCGGGATTTCTTTGCTATGATTGAACTACAATTTTCCAAGAAGGTCAAGTCGGTTCGAAGTGATAATGGGAATGAGTTCCTTTGTCTTACTCGTTATTTCCAAGAAAACGGCATTCTCCATGAAACCTCTTGCGTTTATACTCCACAACAAAATGGTCGGGTGGAACGCAAGCATCGTCATATCTTAAATGTCGCACGGGCTCTCCGGTTTCAAGCTTCCTTACCTATCGAATATTGGGGTGAGTGTATTCTTGATGCTACTTATCTTATTAATCGGACACCGTCACCTTTACTTGCTGGCCTCACTCCGTTTGAAAAGCTTTATGGACGTGCTCCCTCTTATTCTCATTTGCGGCTTCTCGGCTGCCTGGCTTATGCTCACAACATTGACAGCCGAGGTGACAGGTTCGCTTCCCGTAGTCGACGTTGTGTTTTTCTCGGTTATCCCTACGGCAAGAAGGGTTGGAAATTGTATGATCTCGACCGTGACGTTGTTTTTGTCTCCCGTGATGTTATCTTCCGCGAAGATTGCTTTCCTTTTGCTACTACTGTCGCTCCTTCCTCCTCGATGATACCTCCGACTACATCTCCGGTTATTGCTCCTATTTCTAGCAATGATGATATCGATCTCATCTCTAACCCAGTTGCGGTTACGAATCCACCAGACCCGACCGTGACTGTTGTTGTTGATGCCTCCGTTCATGTGGACTCGTCTACCTCTACTACTCCTATTGATGTTCCTTCACCCATTGCGACCACTCCTCTTTCGCCTCCTCCGTCTCCTGCTGAACCTGTGACCGCTGACCTTGGCAAAGGGAAACGGGCAAAAATTCCCAATGTCCGTCTCAAGGACTATCAAGTTGGCAATGCGATTATACAACCTCCACCCTCTCTCTCTCCATCTTCATCGGTTCCTCAGCTCTCCTCAGGTGTGTTATATCATATCTCTAACTATGATACTTGTGAAAATTTCTCACCTCAACATCGCAGTTTTCTGGTGGCTCTTACGTCTCATGTCGAGCCACGGTCCTTCAATGAAGCTATGCAATATGAAGTTTGGAAGGCTGCTATGGGTTCAGAAATTGATGCTTTACACCGTAATCATACGTGGGATCTCCAAGAACTACCTCCTGATAAGAAAGCCCTTGGTAGTAAGTGGGTTTTTACTATCAAACTTCGCTCGGATGGTACTATTGAACGTCATAAGGCTCGTCTTGTGGTTCTTGGAAATCATCAAACTGAAGGCATCGATTATAATGATACGTTTTCGCCCGTTGCTAAGATGACTACCGTTCGTATGTTTCTTGATTTTGCTTCTAAGAAAAATCATGAGGTCCATCAGATGGATGTTCATAATGCATTTTTACATGGTGATCTTGAAGAGGAAGTCTATATGAAACTCCCACAAGGTTTCTCGTCTCCCGGTGAAACATGGGTGTGTCGTCTTCGCAAATCTTTATACGGTTTAAAACAAGCTCCTCGGTGTTGGTTTGCTAAACTTGTGGATTCTCTTCTTAAGTATGGTTTTTCTCAAACTCGATCTGATTATTCCTTATTTACCTACTTTAAGAATGGTGTTTCTCTTCGCATCTTGGTTTATGTCGACGATTTAATCATTTCTGGTAATTCACCGACGGAGATTGCGGCATTCAAGAGTTATTTATCGGTATGTTTTCATATGAAAGACTTGGGTTTCTTGAAGTATTTTTTGGGTATTGAAGTGGCACGTAACCAGGAGGGGATCTATCTTTGTCAACGGAAGTATGCCACTGATATAGTAACGGAGACCGGTCTTCTTGGTTGTTGTCCGGCTGGTTGTCCCATTGAACAAAACCATCGCCTAGCTCTTACCGATAGTCCTGAGCTTTCTGATCCTCAGTCTTATCGGCGCTTGGTGGGACGCTTAATTTATCTCTTGGCTACGCGTCCTGATCTAACATATCCGGTACATATTCTTTCACAGTTTATGAAAACTCCCCGAGAGGCACATTGGTTGGCTGCATTACAGGTCGTGCGGTATCTTAAAGGAACATTTGGCCAGGGTGTGCTTCTCCGTTCTAACTCTCCATTTCATATCACTGGATGGTGTGATGCTGATTTCTCGGCTTGTCCGCTCACACGTCGGTCTCTTACGGGTTGGTTTGTTCAGCTGGGTACTTCTCCGATATCTTGGAAGACTAAGAAACAAGATACCGTCGCCATGTCTACTACTGAGGCGGAATATCGGGCTATGAGTGAGGTGACCAAGGAACTGAAATGGTTGAAAGAACTTCTTCAAGACCTTGGGTTTGATCATAGCCTACCAATGTCGATTAAGTGTGATAATAAATCGGCACTTCACATTAGTTCTAATCCGGTTTTTCATGAGCGCACAAAGCATATCGAACGAGATTGTCATTTTGTTCGTGACGAGATCATTAAGGGTGTTGTCAAACCGAATTATGTGCCCACGACGATACAACTAGCGGATATACTTAGAAAGGCTTTAGGACGAAAGGAATTTGATGCATTTCTTGTCAAGTTGGGCATTTACAACTTACATGCTCCAACTTGAGGGGGGGTATTGAAGATATTTTCCTAATATTGTAGATAATTATAATGTAAATTTAACTTTATCGTATTAGGGTTTTAGCTTTGTAAGTTTGTATAAATACTAGACATAAAGATCCAAAAAATACAAGTTAAATATTATTCTTTTACCTAGTTTGTCACTAACTCTTCTTCATTTATTCACAGGACCATTCGTTTTTGGATAAGATACTTTCGGCCGATGCTTTCATTGTATGTTCTCCGCTACTTTTAAAAAAGTCAATATCTTAAAAGTTTCACATATTTATATAGCGCTGAAAAATACATTTAAAAGTCATATACACATCATTTGCATGAATGATGAATTCATAATTTGAAATAAGTTGTAAACTTCTCTCTCTCATTTTATAGACTTTCGCACTTTTGTATTTATTTTGGCAGCAGAATTTCCAAAAAAAACATTAGTATCTTACAATCTTTAAGGTCGTCTTTCCAAAAATATAGTTGAGAAATTATTAAAAACTCTGCAAAAAAGTTATATTAAAAAAAAAAAACTGTCTCGGATGTCCCGAGAGGGACATGATCATTCATGGTTGGATTTATTACTCTCTTTCTTTTTGTTGTCATCTATAACACAAATTGGATCACACTCAAACCGGTGAAAATAGACGAACAAATCAACAAGCGTCGAGACCTCTCCGAACAAAAAGCCAACGAATCGGATTTCATTTATTGATATTAATAACTAACTTATACTACATCGTTACATTTGGAAACACTACTAACTTTTGTAAAAAAAAGTAGTAGAAGATGTTAGAAAAAGGAACTGATAAATAAAATGTGAATCAGTTTCAATACCGGAATGCATAATGGAAAACATATATATGTATTAATGAAAAAAAAAACATATATATAGAAGCGTGTAACTAATCACGTGTATATATGAAGCTAGCTGCCTATAATTTATAAGGTCGTTTATATTAGTATTATCGAATTAATAATAATAATAATACACGTATTAATCGAATCCGTAAAGATGCGTATAACTAATCACGTGTGTGCAGCTAGCTGCCCCTGCCTTACACACTGTTGTGGATTTAACCATTTAGTAGGTTCTGTCTTCCTTCCTTCCTTTTACTCATTATTATAAAAACCTCTCTTTCTCTCTCTGTCTCTCTTTAGTTTCCTCATTCGGATATGGAGATAACGCCGAAGAGGTACTGGCGGAGGTGGAGAGGATACGAGAAGCTCGACGATGGATCGTCATCAGAGAAGAATCCGGGACGAAGGACAAGGAAACGGGTCAAAATGGATCCGACCAGAAGAAAGAAACGGTTTTGGAGGATCAAGATTGGTCCGAAACTGAGGATCCTCAGAAAGGCGTCGCCGAAGAAGTTTCTGGTGTGGCTGCGTGATTCTTACGTGAAGATGATGCTGCGTTTGGCTAACTCACGGGTCGTCGGATCATCATCTGCATACGGTGGATCCGGATTCGGGTCGGTGCCAGCGAAGGAGTATGACGAGAAGATGCTAGTGGAGATTTACAAGTCGATATTGATGGCACAGGCGCAGGGGAATCTCGTGCTCCGCGACACACCTAATAATACTAAGCTCGCTTCTGAACCAGCGGTTGTCCCTGTCTCTTCTTCTTCTTCTTCTTCTGTTGTTTCTTCTTGTTAGGTTTTATTATATAAATTACAATACAAACAATTCTCTCCTTCCTTATATTATTTCCAACAAAGAATCCTGAATTGTTGACTTGTTTGATGCTATTTACTATTTCGAGATTGATGATAGACTGAAGTTGTGCTTTTGATCTGTATCAAATTTTATTTTATATAATAGAAATAATAAATAGTACTACAAACAAAGAAAATAAAGTAATAATAGATGGTGGACCGTGGGTCCAAATAGTAGTAATGTTTTATTTAATGCGTTTTTCATTTGATTTATCATGTTTTTTTCTTTTTTTTTATATTGAATTTTTGTATGATTCTGAAAAATATAGTAAAAATTTGCATTTAAAATCGTGTGATTATTTATGGTTTGTTGTACCAAATCATATCTTATGTGTACAACAAATTTATATATAAGAATCTTGTCCATAGGTAACCTATAATTAAACTAATTTTGTTGACTGTTTTGTGGAAATTAAGTTGACCACTTTTGTTCTCAATGGAAGAAAAGTAAAGAAACCTTCTTAAGGAGAGGGAGGGTCTTTGTTTTGGGTTACTAATAGTAATATGGTTAATTTTGTAGCGGATAAGTGGTGATGGATCAGAATGAGTCAGCAAGGCACGTATTGTGTTTCTTTCAACTACAACTATGAAACAAGATCCTTAATTACCTAATCATGTGCTTCTTTATATGAACTACTGAGTCGGCCTAACCTCCCCGATATGAACCATAAGTATTATAACAAACGTATATACTAGTATCCTATTAAACACATCTTATTAACAAACGTTTATAATTATATACAGATTTTCATATTATGTTGTTCTATTAATCTTTTGTCGGCGTGCTAAACATTTGAATAGTAGTTACGCAATTCGTATATCGTATTCCTACAAAAATATTGGACTCAGACTAATCGAGAAGTATAAGGAGGTTGCATGACTTTTATTATACTAAGGACCATATTGGATTTTTTTTTTTTTTTTTGGGTCTTATCCTAAATACTTGGGCTTATGAACCTTTGAAGTCTATAATGGGCCTAAAAGGTGTTTTTATATGGCTATTTCCTTATTATTTCCCTCCCAATATTCAAATAGCTTGGTTATGAAGAAAAATAAAGGGTATGTTAGTTTCATACAATTAAACCTGAATTGATACTGTAAAAAGTTTGACTGATGAAAATCATATTTAAGTACTAAACTAAGCATAAGGTTCGAAGTTGCTATCAACATCTACTGTTCTACTTCTACACATCTCGTCCTGACTCTATAAATATGGCCTAGATGGTTTCGTCTCGAAGTTATCAAGTTAATAAAGAATAGAGTGTAATTGCCAACTCGTAAACTTCTACAATAATATCTAGGTTAAATTACTTATGGAACAAGCAATGAACATAAACGAGTTTCCACGTGGCTTTTCCTAGGATACGAAGTCTCAAGTAAACTAGCCATCGTTGTGAGTTGTGACCCCCAAGTGTTAGCGGCTGCACGGAAGTTTCAGATGCAAATGAATAGTGGACTTTTATTATTTTGTCCCCCACGATACATATATAGATGATATGATAGATCCAATGTATGTATTTGCGTCTCAACGATTCTATGCGTTCAAATTCATTTAAAACTGTTGTCCTACAACTTCTTCCAATGTTTTTAAAAAGACTATATATATAGCTTCCTCTTACCTCTGTACACATGTATATTGAAATAATTGAATCTTTTTTTTTTTGGGCAAAATAATTGAATCTTATAACATTTTGTTTACTGGATACTAGATAAGCTAATCAAGGAGTTGACCAAAGAGCATAAAGTCCATTAGCTCAGCAATGACTTGAACGTTTGTTGTGGCACATGGAGTTTCGTGGTCGGTCCATAAAAGTGAACAAAGTCACATAAATCACAATAATAATATGTTTTAATGATTCTATAATAATCTTGTACCACGAACACTTGTACTGGATTGTCCGATCCATTTTCTAATAAAAATTCTTGAAATATAATAAATATAGTTATTACAATGACATATGAACCATCCATGGTTGTTATCAATAGTGAAATATGAGTTTACTTGTGTGTAATGGAATCGTCTTAGTCCCTCACAAACGAACATATATATACAGTTACGTTGTCTTATACAAACCATATATATATATATATATATATATAAATATTATAAATTAGTTTGAAATATAAAATAGGAAAGACATTTCAAATGTCATATTGGGATATTATTTATATTTTCAAACAATAAAATCAAAAATATTATATATAGCTTTTTGGCAAAAAAAGGAGAAGATGAAAACGACGAAGCGTAAAGTAGGCTACACGTACCTGATGGTTTATATACAAATAATTGTTGTCTTTGGGTTTGAATAGACTTCCCATATGTTACCGACATTGTTCTCTCAATGTTAAATCACAATTAATCACAATGATAAATGAAAGATATAAGTACGTACGTAGGCAGTCAGTGTGATATTATTGTAACATGCAGTCGCGTATATAACAACAACAACGATTTGTTAACATAATTATTGTTTCGTCAAATATGCAAAACTCAAATCCATTTTGTCCCGTTTCTGGTTAAACATCCAAATCTGATAGATATATTTTATTATTATATATACAAATGAAAAATCTAAATCGAAACAATTAATACAGAGTTTCAAAGGGTTCACATGAAAGTAACGGTCGTATTATCTACCACTCATGACTCATAAATCATGAATCATGAGCTTCACTTGATCTCGAAATCTTTCACTTTATCGCATTAATATATATAAATACTTCTTTTCTTTAATTGCTTGCGATATGAATGTAATTAAGTTATCTTGTTACCGAATCAATCAATCAATTAATTATAATTGAAGATTGGTTTGGTTTGTGTGCTAAAATCCCTAACTAACAATTACTTGTTCCAACTGAATTAAGAAATTTATTTATAATCATCTTATATCAAATGTATTTAGCCGGGAAGTAATTAGTGTGACTGTACTTAGTCTCCACGTTATAAATTATTAAATAAATCTTGAAATTTAGGTATAAGTAAAACAATTTACATAAGATAAGAAGTGTAGTAGTAATACTCAAATAAGACACCACTACTTACATTTACATCCGTAGTCACTTTTGGTCAAAGGTGAGCAAAGATGGTTTTAGTGTTGAGACGATGACACATTAACCGCCAAACTGACAGTATTCTCTAATTATTCACACCTTAAATTGGCTATTCGTCATTACGATCAATATCATTAATTATTTTATTAGTAATAAATCAAGTACTAATTGTCAATAAACTCATGAATCTTTTTCCGTCTTTGTTTGTCTTTTTAATTCGGTTTAGTTATTAGGTTTACGACACTTGTACCTTTTTATAGATTTTATTTATTAAGTTCAGCAATATATATTTTAAGAAATGTATACTAGGCATATATCTAATTTCAACCGATGGCTGTTTGATTAGGATTTTGGTTCACGTTTGGTTTGTAGTTTTTTTTTTCTTCTTCTTTTTCTTTCCATCTATATTTTTCAAAACATAACATCAAAGTACAATGAACACAACAGGTTTTTGTTTTGGCCTTGTTTTAAGGTTTTAACATATAAATAGGTTTAAAAGTATGATTAATTTGAGATTAAAACATAATTCAGTATACTTATAGTAATTAATGAAATTAAAATTTTATGTATGTTAATTTTAAAGTGCTATTAATTTGATATTAAACATAATCTAATAATATTTAAAGTAATAATTAAACTGACTTAATGATTATTAAATTTTAAATAGTATAATTGACTCATTGTTAAGTCTAAAAGATTATTTGTGATTAAATTATAATATCATTAAATCAATTTTAGTTATTAAGTTTGAGATTATTAAAACATGGAAATAATTATTATTTTTAATATCCAGACTATATTATATATGAACAGATTATATATTTGATATAGTATAGTGATATATGAGCATATTAAAAGAGATATATTTACCGTAGAAAGATATTTTTCCATATAAACGTCCATTTCAATATCAAACAAGTTAGAGAAATCGAATAGAGAGAGAGATAATATAAATGTGTGTGTGTATATATATAAATCACATCAGAATAGGCTGTCGAGAAAACATAAAATTTTCTATGATTAGGCAAAATACAACAAAAATTACACAAAAAATTGTTTGTTGGCTAAGGAGAAATTGAAGGAATAAGTCTTTGAGAGAGCCCATCTCTCTCTCTCTCTCTCTCTCTCACCCTTTGCTTATTCTCCTATCATCATCATATCATCATCATCTTCTTCTTCTTCATTGCCAAAATAGAGAGAGAGAGAGCCTAAACAGAGAGAAGGAGAGGGCGTAAAAGAGCAGACGGTGGCGCACCGTAGCACCGCCCCCTCCTAAACTGCGCCTATCTTCTTCCTAAGCCATTTTTTTAGTTTTCCGATTTGAGGGATAATAATAAGAATTATTCCTCTCCTCGTCTCTCAGGTCGCTTCGATCCCACGGCATAGTTGTCGATTTTTGATTATTCCCTCAGAACCCAGAATAATCCGATTCTTACCTTCAAATTTTGGATTTTTTCATCTTCTTCTTCAGATGCATTCACCTACAAAACTCTGGCAGACATCAAAGGAACCCTAGCTGCTTATCTCCGGTCTTACATCGCCTCTCGGTGGTTTGATTTGAAATACAAGAAGAAGAAACGGATTCGTCGTGGTCGTCTCAGGATGCTTTGGATCATGAGATTCTCCGGTTTATTCTCCGCCGCTTTGGTCATCATCGTCCTTTCTCCTTCTCTCCAATCCTTCCCCCCAGCGGAGGCTATCAGATCCTCTCACCTCGACGCTTACCTCCGCTCCGATCCACCGCCGCATAGAGTCTCCTTCAGAAAAGCTCCCGTGTTCCGCAATGCGGCCGATTGCGCCGCCGCCGACATCGAGTCCGGCGTCTGTAACCCTTCCTTGGTCCACGTCGCCATCACTCTCGATTTCGAGTACCTCCGAGGGTCGGTGGCCGCCGTGCACTCGATTCTGAAGCATACGTCGTGTCCAGAGAGCGTCTTCTTCCATTTCCTCGTCTCGGAGACTGGCCTAGAATCCTTGATTCGTTCGACTTTCCCCGAATTGAGGTTCAAGGTTTACTACTTCGATCCTGAGATTGTGCGGACTCTCATCTCCACCTCCGTGAGACAAGCGCTCGAGCAGCCGTTGAATTACGCCAGAAACTACCTGGCTGGTCTCCTCGAGCCTTGCGTGCGTCGCGTGATCTACCTGGATTCCGATCTCGTCGTCGTCGATGACATCGCCAAGCTCTGGAAGACGAAGCTGGGCTCGAAGACGATCGGGGCCCCCGAGTACTGCCACGCCAACTTCACAAAGTATTTCACGGCGGCGTTCTGGGCAGACGAGCGGTTCTCCGGGGCATTCTCGGGGAGAAAGCCGTGCTACTTCAACACAGGGGTGATGGTGATGGATCTAGAGAGATGGAGGCGCGTGGGGTACACGGAGGTGATAGAGAAATGGATGGAGATTCAGAAGAGTGATAGGATATACGAGCTGGGGTCGTTGCCGCCGTTCTTGCTGGTGTTCGCCGGAGAAGTAGCTCCGATAGAGCATCGGTGGAACCAGCACGGGCTAGGTGGAGATAACGTGAGAGGAAGCTGTAGAGATCTACATCCAGGCCCGGTTAGCTTGCTTCATTGGTCCGGTAGTGGTAAACCGTGGTTCCGGTTAGATTCGAGACGGCCTTGTCCCCTTGATTCCCTTTGGGCACCATATGACTTGTATGGACGCTGATGACCTCATCATCATCATCTCTCCTCTCCTCTGTTACATTTTTTACATATTATAGTCTCAGCTGGTAAATTCTCTCATCTCCTTCACCGGACAACCCAAACATATTTATTCTTTCTTCTTTCTCCAATTTTTTTTTTTAATGATTAATGATTTTTACAGACTTTTGGAATTTGTTTCGTCCTCCTCTGTATTCTATTCGATTGTTCTGTGCATGAAATAATTTATAAAAAGAAAAAAAAAAAAACTGAAAAGAAGAAGAAGAAGAAGAAGATAGGAGATACATTCAGATTTGTTGAGAATCTTTGTTGTACAGACTTTTTTTTGTTTTAATATTACCATTTATATAATTCTTTCATCTTGTTTTTACTTAATTATAACTAATTATCCCATTATATAGTTTGTAGTGTGATCCTAATTAAAACATAAGTAGGGGATGAAAAGATTCACGGACAGTAATTGGTTTCCTCTTGCTCTGCAATGTTTGTAGTCTATAGTTTTTCCTTCCTATTGGAAAATGATATGGAAACATGGCAAAAGGCAAAGAGGAAGAAGGACACGACACTTCGGACGTCTATGGTTCTATTTTTTTAAAAGAAGATGGTGTGTCGGTCTCTTTGCTTACTTCACTTTTTTATCTTCTTCTTTTTTTTGTTCTTTTTAGAGCTTCGACTCTTCATTAGTGGGGAGTGAATATAATAGAGAGCTTTGAAATTGATATGTACATGTTATATGTAAACCTTATGATGATGGCATAAAGCGTCGTCACACTTTGATTGATTGTTTTTTTTTTTTTGTCCTCCTCTGGTTGGCTCTTAACCCAAAAGCAAAGCACTTTGCTTTCAATAAGACATCTTAAGTTCGACATTTGTTGTTACAACATATACATAGTGGGATCTGTTGATTCTTTTCAGTATTCGTTTTTTTTTTTCTGTGTGGGTTTATCCTTTTGTTTTGCGTTTGTCATACGGAAGGGCTTTGTTTGATTTTTGGAATCAGCCATACTGATAAGTAGGAAGGTGATCAAATATCATAATAATCGTATTTTTTCTTATATATTAAAAAAAGTGGGGGCAATTTTATGATATTTCTTTTTGACAAAAAAAAAAAAAAGAAGGAGTATTCGAGGTGAGGTGGAATTTAATATTTTGAATTTAAATAAACACTCGTTGTTAGTATTTTTTACTAGGTATTTATTTGCGTTGTTGGGTTTGGCTCATACATGAACATTTTATTTAAGTCAGAGAAAGAAAAAGTGTATGCTACTCCTCCTGGCAGCCCACGTGGCCAAGTTGCTGTAACCTTCTCCTGGAATCAGCTGGTTCCATGTGCTCCGTGTCACTCTCCCAGCCTGTCTCTCTCTCTCTTTTGTTCTCTATATGTATATTTTTCCCCCTAAGAGAAGGAATCATACAAAAAATAAAATAAACTTGTTGTGGTCATTGCATTGGTTCTTTTAGTTAGTTCTATTAACATATAATGTTTATATTGTATACTTAGAATAGGATAAGGTTTCCTTTACCTTATTCCTACTCTTAATATACATGTACATATAAATACTCTTATACAGTCTTATGATTCATTAATGAGAATTCTATTCTTATATATCAAAGTGTTAATATGGTATCAGAGCACTAAACTCTCTCTACACTTTGTAACAAACTTTTCTCATTCTCACTCACTCATCTCAAACCGAGTCAACTCAGTCATCCATGGCGTCGTGAGCTTCGTTCAGCTACGATTTGTCCTCTGAGCTTCGTTTACTTCTCTTCATCGATCGATTTAATCAATGAGTGCTTCAAATCGTCATCTGTTTTCAATCTTTTTCAAAAATTTCACCAATCTTCTTCATTCGTTTCTCACTTCCGCTACTCTCATTCTTTTCTTTCTTCTCTTGATTCATCTTCATTTCTCTTGATTCGATCTTTTCTTGGCATTTTCTCATCTTGGAATTCAATAATCATGACAACTCAAACATCCACTCGTGATTCAACTCGTGATTCAACTCGTGATTCAACTCGGACTACTACGACGGATCAGTATGATAATCCGTACTTCTTGCATAATTCTGATCACGCAGGTATGTCAATCGTTTCTGATCGTCTTTCAACCGGAGCTGAGTTCTATTCTTGGCGTAGATCTATTAGAATGGCGCTTAATGTGCGAAATAAGCTTGGTTTTATCGATGGAACGATACCAAAACCTGCAGAAGACCATCGAGATTTTGGATCTTGGTCGCGATGCAATGACATTGTTACTACTTGGATTATAAATTCTGTTGATAAGCAGATTGGACAGAGCTTGTTATACATCTCTACTGCTGAGGGAATTTGGAAAAATCTAATGGCAAGATTCAAGCAAGATGATGCACCAAGGGTGTATGAGATACAGCAGAAGCTTTGCTCGATTCAACAAGGTTCAATGACCATTGCTTCTTATTACACAGCATTGGTAACATTGTGGGAAGAATACAAAAATTATGTGGAATTGCCGATTTGTACTTGTGGAAGATGTGAATGTACTGCAGCAGCACTTTGGGAAAAATTGCAGCAAAGAAGCAGAGTAACAAAATTTTTGATGGGGCTGAATGAATCTTATGAATCAACTAGGAGACACATTCTGATGTTAAAGCCTATCCCCAATCTTGAAGATGTTTTTAACATGGTTGTCTCTGATGAAAGACAGAAGTCTATCAAGCCAAAGCCAGAGGGAATGGTATTTCATGCTTCTGATAATATGCAGGGTTATCAAGCTCCATCTCCGAATTAAATGATATATCAAGGTCTATCGGATAATAGTGCATATGCTGCAGTCTACAACAATAGTAGCTATCGACCCCGGCCATCATCACGTCCTATGTGCACACACTGTGGACAGGCTGGTCATGTTGTTCAAAAATGCTTTAAGTTGCATGGTTATCCCCCAGGATACATCCCTGGTTTCAAAAGCACATTCTCTGGATATCAAGCACCACAACAACAACGACCACAAACATCTTTTCAAGCTCCTACTTCATCATATCAGTATCGAGGACAGTCTACTACTACTGCTGCACGGCCATCGTCTCATGCTGTTGCAAATGTCATGACTGATGCTGCTTCGACCTCGAATACTCCACCAATAAATTTTGATGTCAGCACATTGAGCAATGATCAGGTTCAGACATTGATACAACAACTGAATGCACAGGTTCATGTTTCAGAGAGTTCAATTCCATCTGCTAAGGCTTCTATCACTGAACATGGTGCTATGTCTATCCAATCCTCAGCTGGTATCAATTCTTTTCCTTCTTTTCCATCCATTTTTCCATCCACATCTCTTCGATTTGAGAATAATAAACTCACATTTCAACATCAATGTCTTTCATCATTATCAAAAGCTATTCCTCATGATAGTTGGATCATAGATAGTGGGGCTACTAGTCATGTTTGCTCTGACTTGGCATTTTTTAATGAAACTGTCATAGTCACTGGAGTCACAGTTTCTCTTCCAAATGCAGCTAGAGTGGACATCAAACATTGTGGCACTGTTCCAT
>NW_006238919.1:13395710-13396827 GCF_000375325.1 Capsella rubella
AATCTTATATCTGTTAGTACTCTTTTAAAACATAACAATGGGTCAGCTCATTTTTATCCTGAATTTTGTTATATCCAGGAGTGTATTCAGGGATTGATGATTGGTAAAGGAATTCTTCTACATAATCTGTATATCCTGCAACCTGCATCATCATCCTTACCATCGTCAACTCTCACTCTTGATCATGCTGAAAGTCACTTCTCTGGATCCTTGAAAGTCGATGGACATCTCTGGCATCAACGCCTAGGACACCCATCCTCTGACAAGTTAAAGCTTTTGTCTGGTATTTTACCTTTGTCTTCTTTACAATTAGATCAGCATTGTAGTATTTGTCCTTTAGCTAAACAGAAACGGCTACCCTTTGAGTCTAATAACCACATGTCTTCACTTCCATTTGATCTTCTTCACTTAGATGTATGGGGGCCTTTCTCTATTGAATCTGTAGATGGTTTTAAGTATTTTCTCACCATAGTCGATGATTGTACTCGTGTTACTTGGGTTTATATGATGAAAACTAAATCAGAAGTAATAAAGCATTTTCCAGATTTTCTAAAGCTTGTTGATACTCAATATAAATCAAAGGTTAAGGCTATAAGAACAGATAATGCTCCTGAATTAGCTTTTACTGATCTAGTTAGAGAACATGGAATGATTCATCAGTTTTCTTGTGCTTACACTCCCCAACAGAATTCAGTGGTAGAAAGAAAACATCAACATTTACTAAATGTAGCAAGAGCATTGATTTTTCAGTCAAAAGTTCCATTAGAATACTGGAGTGATTGCTTGTTAACTGCTGTCTTTTTAATCAATCGTACTCCTACACCTCTGTTGAACAATAAGTCACCATATGAACTACTTACACAGAAGGTTCCTGATTACAGTTTTCTGAGAACATTTGGCTGTTTATGTTATGTCTCGACATTATTGAAAGATAGGCATAAGTTTAGTCCTAGGGCTGATCAATGTGTCTTTTTAGGATATTCTTGTGGTTATAAAGGCTATAAAGTGTTGCATCTAGATACTAATAGAGTTTCAATAACCAGGAATGTCATTTTTCATGAGCATGTGTTTCCTTTTCACACTTTACATAAAACAGTCAATGAGAATGATTTCTTTG
>NW_006238919.1:13396927-13398344 GCF_000375325.1 Capsella rubella
CCACCTGCTGTTATACTTGCTGCATTGCATACATCACCACCTCGTGACAGTGCTACACATACTTCACACTCTAGCAATGCAGACAATGTTGTTGTGGAAACTGTGCCTGCAGCGACAACCATGGTTTCATTGCCTAATGCGAGGCCAAAGCGACCATCCAAAGTACCAGGTTATCTCTCTGACTATCATTGTTCCCTTACTCAAATTTCTACTCCCAATTCTTCACCACCAGCAAAAATTTTCACAACTCCCTATCCTATTTCCTCTTACCTTTCTTATTCAAACATAAACCCTACCTACCAAGATTATATTCTTGCAGTTTCCTTAGAAACAGAACCAAAAACTTTTCACCAAGCTATAGCATCTGTTCAGTGGCAAAAGGCTATGAATGTGGAGTTGGATTCTATGGAATCGAATCGGACTTTTAGTATTGTTTCTTTGCCACCTGGTAAGAATGTAGTAGGATGCAAGTGGGTTTATACTATTAAGTATAATGCTGATGGCACAATAGAAAGATATAAGGCTAGACTAGTTGCAAAAGGTTATACTCAACAAGAAGGGGTAGATTACTTTGAGACATTCTCTCCTGTTGCTAAACTGGCTAGTGTCAAGCTTATTCTAGATTGTGCAGCTAAGAAGAATTGGAGTCTCTCGCAAATGGATATCACTAGTGCTTTTCTGCACAGTGATCTTGACGAAGAGATTTACATGAGTTTACCTCTTGGATACACCTCAGCTGATGGCAATCTTCCTCCAAATCCGGTGTGCAGACTACATAAGTCAATATATGGACTTAAACAGGCGTCAAGACAGTGGTACAAGTGTTTATCTAAAGCACTACTGGATGATGGTTTTGTTCAATCTTATGCAGACAACACACTCTTCACAAAGCTGAGAGGTACTTCCTTCATTGCATTATTAGTATATGTAGATGATATACTAATAGTGAGCAACAATGATGCTGCTGTTCACTCTGTAAAGACAACACTTGGGAATGTTTTCAAAACAAAAGATTTGGGTACAGCAAAGTTTTTCCTTGTCTTAGAAATAGCAAGAAGTGCAGCTGGTATCTCAGTTTGTCAGAGAAAGTATTGCCTGGACTTGTTAGCTGATACAGGTTTGTTGGGATGTAAACCGAAACCTGTACCAATGGATCCAACAGAACCATTGAATAAGGAAACAGGCACCCTATTACCTGATCTAACTCCTTATCGGGAATTGGTTGGTAGGTTACAGTATCTCTGCATCACTAGGCCTGACATAACATTTGCAGTGAATAGGTTGAGTCAATTCCTGTCATGTGCTACTGATGTTCACTTGCATGCAGTTTATAACATTCTCAAGTATCTGAAGAACAGTCCGGGTCAAGGCTTATTCTTCTCTGCAACTTCAGATTTGAGTTTGAATGGGTTCGCAG
>NW_006238919.1:13398444-13501503 GCF_000375325.1 Capsella rubella
GCACATGTAAAGACTCAAGAAGGTCAGTTTCTGGTATGTGCATCTTTCTTGGTTCTTCTTTGATATCATGGAAATCAAAGAAGCAGGATGTGGTCAGCTCAAGTAGTACAGAAGCTGAGTATAGAAGTATGGCACAAACCACAAAGGAGTTGTTATGGTTCAATCAGATGCTGAAGGATCTTTATATCACTCAAGATTCACCAGTCAAGCTTTATTGTGACAACAAGTCAGCTGTATACATTGCCACAAACCCAGTTTTCCATGAAAGAACAAAGCATGTGGAAATTGACTGTCATACGACAAGGGATCAGATCAAGAATGGGTTCTTGAAGCTCTTCCATGTGTCTTCTTGCAATCAACTGGCGGATATAGTCACCAAACCATTACAGCCGGGTCCTTTTCATAATTTACTTGGTCGTATGTCGATTTCAAACCTTTATACTCCTAAAGATCGTTCGGTTTGAGGGAGGTATATTAACATATAATGTTTATATTGTATACTTAGAATAGGATAAGGTTTCCTTTAGCTTATTCCTACTCTTAATATACATGTACATATAAATACTCTTGTACAGTCTTATGATTCATTAATGAGAATTCTATTCTTTCATATCAAAGTGTTAATAAGTTCGTTCTCATCGTTATCCTCCCCACAATGCTATACTCTTCATCATCCATAATCCATATTGGACAAATGAAGCTTTTTACTGTAGACAGACAATACATAAAACACTGCAGGCTCGCTCATGCTGAAATCAATATATTTGTTTTCTCTCTTGTATAAGCAATAAGTTGTTTGTTTTTAAGGAATTGGATTCTCGATCGTTTCATTTTTTTGCCTTCCAGACGCTCGGTAAACTCACATAACAATAGTGCTTAACTAGTCGTTAAATTTTGTGTTAAATCTTAAAGAACACATAACCCAATGGGCCAGAATACTTATCCTTATCCACACACAAAAATAATATCATCTCCCAAGGCCCATTCTCAACGCATATACGTACTTTAAATTTCATTATTATGATCACAAAGTTAACAACTTAAATATGCAAAGCCTGGATACTATAAAATGAATTCGCAATGTTCAGTCGTAAATTTTGTTTCGTATGTAGTATATACTATATTCATTAGTCTAGATAGTTAATAAAAAGAGAAAAATAAAACATGGTAATTTATGGGATTCTCTTTAGTATTTCGTTGACTATTAAAGAACCTTTTGAAAGAAAGCCTCTGAGCGTCTGAATACAAAAAAGTACGTAATTCGAAGACATTGACTACTACTGTCAATGTTGCCACTGAGACTGCCCAATCATCAAATCAACTAATATCTCTACGCAAAGTGATTAATCTATATATATATATAGTGAACTATTAAAACATGTAGGTTCGACCAAAGTAAAAAAGAACAAGTAGTGCATGCTCCAACCACAAATAGCAACGAGGTATTGCTATTCGCGTTTGTAGGATATAATAAAAGATCCTCTACGAACGAGTCAAATAAATCAGGGGCTAGATATAGAAGAATGGTGCGATCACATTAGACTGGAGAATTCAATTTCGACCAATCTGATGATCGAAATTGTTGTTGAATCCTGCAGGTGGGAAATGCTCACGATTGTTGTTGTTAAACCCTACAAGTGGGAAGTACTCGTCCTGATCGAAAGGGAAACAAGAGTTATAGATGAGCGGATCTGAATTTTCCATGGCTGGCGGCATGTGTCCTGCAACTTCTTGCTTGGTTAGCCTGGAGGACAGATTTAGAGAAGGGAGGTACTGTGGTTGCGGCGGCGGCTGCTGCTGGAATTGGTCAATGTAAGTGAAATGGTTGGACATGAAGTAGTTGTTGCTGTTCATCGGCAGGTAACCGTTTGATGAATACTGGGTCGTGGGGTTCATCGCGACTTGATCGTTCATGAAATATGATGTTCTAGGCACGGCTTGGTCGTTCATGAAAAATGTTCCTTTACTTTGGAGATTGACGTTCGAGTTTAGGGGCGGATTAGAAGCTACCAGAGGGGGGTCTTGACCGGCGTTACGCCACCCAGAATCTTCTCGGGTCTCCTGCGAAGCGCTAGTCTTTTTATTGGCACCCTGACGATACTTCTGCCATCGCAATAGCTGTAAATTATTAGCCCTAATAGTTAAAGGTTTCTTGTCACCAAAGAAACAACAAAAGGAACCTAAAAGGAGAAAAAACAAAGACAATTTTGGTATAGATATTAATTACCTGAAGATGACTGGCTATGTTGTTTCTAGTGAGCCCCTGGACATTCATTTCTTCTTGCATGCATTTCAGAATCTGCTTCGGAAAAGCCTCTGCCAAATACATAAAAAGGTAAGTGTTTATATATTTTGTACTCAAGAAACTTACTATTGACGCAAATTAAGATTAGTTTACTCTCAACGCTGCCCATTTTTTCGACAGCTGCTTCAAATTTCTGGTGAAGGTCAGGAGTCCACGACATCCGCGGTTTCTTGAACTTAGACTTGTCACCTTTTTGATCACAAGTGTTTCCGGAGCCTTCTCCGTTGCTCTGATAGAGATTGTCTTGCCCTAAATCGTCGTATTCATCCGGATCTGATTCAACCGTTTCTGATTCATCCGGTTTATCTAAACCAGATTTTGACATCCTCTTGCGAAAAACATGTTGCCATAGAACTGCAGTGACCTCTTTGCTCACCGGCTTCACAAGAAAGTCACACGCGCCGTTCTTGGCCGATTCCATCACCGTTTCCTTCTTGTGGTCATGAGACATGACTTGACACGAATAATTCACATATGCAAGGTTAGATATCTACTTATAACGGTATACGTATATATGATAAAAAAAAGAAGTATTGGTATAAACGCATATATACTTACTTACTACAGGTAAATCCATCTCTTTACCAATGGTTTTGAGAGCATCGAGTCCATTGATATCCGGCATATGGAAGTCCCAAACTACGAGATCAATCTCTTGCTTACTCTTCATCAAGAAAGCCATAGCCTCTTCTCCCTTCTCATGTTTCGTTACTGAAACACAATTACCAAACAAAAATTAACGTAAAACCCTAAACCCTTTAATTAAAATACCCTAACTAACCCTAATTCGTCAAGGAAACATAAAGAGAAACCCTATTGCTAAATCTAACAAAATACCTTGATAGGAGTACTGTTCCATGAGATTCTTCATGAGGAGTGAAGAATTGGAATCTGCATCGACCAAAAGAACCCTAATAGTGGTCGTCGGGAACTCTTCGTCATCATCGTCCTCAATAGGAGATTCAATCTCATCATCACAAACTAGTACATCTTTTCGCAAGTTGCCAGAGATCTCGTCGAGTATGTTTGATGGAACTGACATTAAAGATAACAGAGTCTAATCTATGAATGCTTGAAGCGCAAGTAAAGAGAAAATTATTGAATTGAAGAAGGATGAGAGAGAGAGAGAGAGAGAGTTTTAAGAGCGTGCGAAAAACTAGCTATGTATATATGTAGGTCACGTGCGAGAAGTTGAATATTGGAAAGTATATATACTGCTCTTAATTGTTAGCTTATAGACTTCCTTTTTTCGCTGAACCAAAAAAAAGGTGACTTTCTTTTCAATAATTATCCAATATAACTTTTTTGTTGGATTAAAAGAAGTGTTTTAGGGCAATAACAACACAAACTCTCGTGTTTATCTTTGAAAACAACTACAAAAAAAAGAGAGTAAAATTAAAGAAAGAATAGAGGTATTGTTTTATGTATTAACCGTTTCGCTTTTATCATATTAACCGTTTACTTGGTAGCTATGTGATTGTGGAATTAGGTCCATTAAAATTTACCCGGCCCATTGGTTCGTTTTTGTGCAGACTCGTTGATGGTTTGACTACTACTTTGACCAATAAGAAAATTGTAAAATATGCGTACGTACGTACTTCAAAAAATATACATAGAGAAAATTTATATGAGTATGTTCTTCTTCATCGTGTTATATTTTTCATTTCTGGATAATCTTTCCCTGAATTAAGTAACTGCTACGATAAGCTTTTTAACCTAAAATCAACAAGCAGATTCAAGTTGTTATGAATGATGTTGCTCTTCTGATCATATAGAATTGATTGAGTAATGAAATAGTGGTGTAGATAATTTTTTCATATTTCCATATACTTTAAATTGCTATAGTATATTTTTTGGGTGTAATTGATGCGTTAACGTTATATCTAGTCGCTCGCTTGCATCTCTTCTCTTTTAATGTATATATAAGAACAGAGGAACAGAGTACTGTGTATAAATAAAAACAGAGGATTTAACAAGATAAAAAAAAACAGAGGAACAGAGGAAGAAGGTAAAAATTCGGTGGTATCCATCCACATACATATTTGGGTAGAACAGACATGTTTGATGTTTCTCAAGAAATTTGTCATTATTATTATTATTACTAAGGGACATGAAAGGAATGTGCACTTGGAAATAAAAACCTAAAAAAGTTACATCGATCTTAACTAGGAAGTAATTGATGTTTCAACAAGAACATTGTGCAGGCAGGCCTCACTAGATAGTTTTTTCCTTGTCAAGAGTATCGAGGAACTGATATAAGGTTGTGACGGCGAGCAATATTCCGGTCCCTGAGCCAATGGCTCCGGTGAGGTCGGCGAGAACAGTGAGTGCACCAATGCACATTCCTCCAAAGGCGGCTGCTGTTGGGATGTAACGGTTGAGCTCCTTGTGCAGATGGGTGTCTCTGTGTCCGGCCATCACCATGCGCTGCTCCTTGAGCTGTTTAGCCACGTCTCTAGCAGAAGACCCCGAGACTTGAATCCACGTCGCTGAGAGAAACGCGCAAGCAGAGAGCATGAAGACTATGTAGAAGAGTGCGTGTAAGGGATGAGCAGCCATATCCGCCAAGCTTGTTGGAGCTGTGATCAAGTATGCGAGACCACCGACTGGTACGGAATCTCTCCACTGCCCAAGTAAATTCACCAAGAAGTTTCCACTGAAGTTGCGGTGAAGAAGCAAAGAGATGAAGTAGAAATTTGAAACGAGAGCAGATTGGAGAATGATAGGCATGTTGGAGGTGTAGAATAGCTTGATCGGGTAGCCTGATCCCTGTTGGCCACGGCGGTAATCCTTTGACTTAACTGGCAAGACAACGCGGAAACCTTGGATGTAGACGACGATGAGGAAGACCAAAACCGTTGCGAGCAAGTTTGTAACGTTCGGAAGGCTTTGCCTGAAGAAAGCTTGTCGGATGCTGGACTTGGTGATCAGGTTATGGAAGAGCGAGATCAGAGCGCCTTCGAACTCGGGTCTAGAGTGTGTATTGCTGATGATGACGGGGCTAAACGCTTTCCAGATAACGGATTCGCAGAAACTGGTCGTTATGAAAAGGGAGATCGCGGAGCCAAGACCGTATCCCTTTTGGAGAAGCTCGTCGAGGCAGATAACGATGATGCCGGCGAAGACAAGCTGGAGGACGATGAGTACTGCGTTTCCGACACCGAGCTGCGCAACAGGACCGTAGACTCCAGAGAGAACATATGTCATGGCTTGACCAACGGTGATTAGAAGGCCAAGAAGCTTCTGCGCTAGAGCACGATCCTCCTCGGGGATCTGAATGATCTTTGAGCCTGTCAATAGCTGCATCACGAGCCCTGATGTGAGGATGGGACCGATACCTAGCTCCATGACGGTGCCACGGCTCGATGCAAGAATGGCACGCATCCAGTAGAACGGATCCGCACCGGTCGTGGAGTGTATGCCGTAGAGAGGAAGCCGACTACAAACGAGAAACAAGAAGAGAGTGGTCAGAGTGTAGATGACCTTCGTCCTCAACGGAACCTTCTTCTCCAAACCACTCTCTACCTCTGGCACGAACCCCAAGAACGGTTTTACTGCGCGAAAGAAACTTCCCATTACTTTCTCAAACGGTTTATCAAAATCTATCTTTCTGCAAGATTTAGATTTGCTTTGGTAAGAAAAAATTATGTATAAACTTGTGCTCGTGGTGCTGTCTTTATATAGGGGTTTCGCCATCTATCTCTAATCCAACTAGGATTAGGACTTCTTTACGACTTTGGTTGATTCCTTCTTCAACTCGGTTTTGAGTTTACGTTTAGCCGTTTATAGGACTACTTGAGGCCCCAAGCTGGGAGGCACATAATCAAGGGAGTAGGCCCTTTAAGATCCACCACGGCCCAATTGTTCGTGTTCTAACTCAAGACCCAGAGACCAAACTACTAATAATAATTAAAAAAAAAAAATGTATGATTAGTGGAAAAATATATTAATTTGGACGGAAGGAAGCGAAACGAAACGAAAGACATGATATCATAAAAATTCGTAAGATTCGATTTGTGTTCATTCTTACCTAGTGATGATAATTTCAGTTAAAATGTTACCATGATACTAAATTTCCATTTTTTAGAATAAATAGAAAGTTCTACACTTTATTTTGTTTTCATTTTATATATCCCATATTTAATCCAAAAATTGATATTTACAATTATAAAATTAATGGATGAAAACAAATCGCCAATCAGTAATAGTACGCACAATGCATTGGGAGAAATGTCTTATATAATGAATCTATCTATCTATGTATATTAAAGCCAAAGACGGAAGAAAGTATAAAACACAAAGAAAGAAAGAAGAAAGAAGAAAGAAGAAAGAAGAAAGAAGAAAGAAAATGTTTGTCATCTCCGTGATTTTGATGGCGTTGACACTGATACCAATCATCAAGGTTTCGGCGACAAGCATCCTCAAAGTATCCACGTTGATGGTGACAAACACCTTGAGAGTTTCCAGAACGTCGTTGGGACAAATCATCATGAACCTTGTCATCTTTTACTTTCTCTATTATATCTAGTGTTCTGACTGACTATATATATTTATTCTTATTATATCTGTATATATTTTATTTGCTAGAGATTGCAGGTTCGAAACTCACGAACCGAGATGGGTGATAAATTGGATTCTGGGAGAGCGCGCTCTATTTCACTCCGATCGCCCTTGTTAGATTTCACTCTGATCGCCATTTGATCAGCAAGGTGGTGGGATAAATCCTGACTCTCTTTGCTTCTTTCTTTTGGTCGCAAGAACTGGATTCTGGGTTTGTAGTTAGTGTTGTGTTGTTGAATCTTGAATTGCCTATCCTTTGCATCGTGGTGTTTTCCCTATAAACTCTCTCTTCTTCTTCTTGTTCCAGAGACGTGAGGACCATGGGAAAGGGTTCACCCCATTGTAGTTGGATCTTCTCGGGTAACTTCTTTATCCCCTGTTTGCAGACAGAGTTGGTACCGTGCTGTTCAGGTTAATGGAAGCTTCATTTTTTCTTGGAATTCCAATGTAAATCTGTTATGAGAGAGTATGAGGAAAGATATTATTTTTTATCTTTGTTTCTCTGCTTTGTGGCCTATTGAAAGGTTTGTTAAGACTTGTGGATCTTGTCACTACAAAGTACAAACGATTGAATGTTGTTTTCAACACCTCTCTATATTAGTACAGAGCAGACGTTGGTTTCTTCTTAACAAGGGATCTAATATAATATACAATTGAATCTTTTGTTCCTCACTGTCTAGATTTATTGTATAATATCCATTTCGTCAACAATAATAAAGATTTCTCTTCTTCAACTGTGTTTCTGACTTTCTAGGTGTCCTTGGCTTAGTGACGATCCCACTCATGTGATGATGGACCGTTACCGAACGAGACGTGATATGATGAGCCCCAGTCTTTTTTCTGTTAATTGCTAGGTTGCTGAGCCGCAAACTTAACTATGGAGACAAAGTCAAATGAAAAGGTTTCTTGAGAAACAAGAAAGTACGGAAATGACCAGGTTGACAAGTGTGGACTAATAGAAGGCCAACAAGTTCAAAGTCAAAACTTGTAAACTTCCGGTTGACTGAGTTTTAATCGTTGTTTGTTTTTATCTTAATGAACAATTAGACCATGCGTTTATTTCTTCGCTTTGTTATCAACTAAAATTACTTCGAACTTTTGAGTTTAGTGCATATATATAGTTACGCATGGGCATCAAAATATATGACTACAACATAGACGCTACAAATCAACATGTATACGATTTGTAGGGGTCTTCGTCTTTGTTATCTTTACAATATCTATCGTCAATGATCTTCATAATCATGTATCACTTCATCTGACACCGTTTGCTTCATTGCATAGGTTGAGTCGATGGACAATTGAAATTTGCTTCCATGTTTTTATCTTTTTTTTTGCCATGGGACCAATTCTATAGGTTTAAAATCCATGATTGTAAACCTAAACATTTTCATTTAAATGAATATTTACACTTTTAGCAAAAAAAAAAAAAAAAAAAAAAACATGTATACGATCAGAAATATAAGACACAAACTGAATAATACGATCATTCCTAAACTGCTAATCAAGATAAGACAACATAAACTACTAATCAACAAACACACAATGTTCTCTAAAGCTTATTGCTAGTATACTGAAGTAATCAGACCTATAAACTGGATAATACGATCAGCAAACAACCAAAACAAAATTAAAAGGCAAGTTAAAACCAAATCAGATTGAAAAGTAGGGAACAGAAATGTAAGCAGAGTTACTAATAAAACACCTTCTGGGAGTAAAAAAGAAGAAGGTATTATCAGCGAAACTTGCAGCTTTGGTTTAGGCCTCACATGAATCAGATTAAGTACTTTATCCAACTTAGCTGGGATTAAGAGAGGCCCTTTTCAAATCTCTCCTTTTTTTGTTCTTTAATTCGAAACAATTGAAAACCACAAAAGTCAAAACTACTCTACGAGCTGCAAAACTAATTGCCTAAGCATATGACAAGACCAGGAAGATAAAGAGGAAGTCTCAAAGATTAAGATCTATCTGAACAAGACAATATATCAAAAAGAGAGAAACTGATCGCTCTGAAAAAACCAACAAATCTCCGACCATTAGTCAGTCTGTGGCCGCTGCTGCGGCTTCTGATTAAAATCGAGGTGACGACAAATATTTATACTAGTTTCATCAATTTAGGGTTTCTAGCTTTCGATATTTGGGTCTTTTGGTTTAATTGGGCCCATTTGTCGTTGAGCGAGTATGCATGCTTTTAGATCCTCTTAACCAGATAAGTTCGTGGGCCTATCAATTTTTCCGAGCCCAGTTAAACGTCATTTTCATTTCTTCGATCCTTTGGTTGGCGTGTGTGCGTGCGCATATGGTTGTAATTTGTAGAATGGCCAACATGTTTTTTGATCGTGCATTACACTACGAGAATCCCAAACATGATTATCACCAATTTGTCACATTCGAAGATAAAACATTTCTTTATTATTTGTTTCAAATTCAAAATACTAGTACTATAAAACTCCATTTGATGAAATCGTCTTCCTCACCCCAATTCATACACAAAAAAAACAAGGAACCAGCTTAAGGCAAAAGACAAAGCCAAACGCTCCCACAATGGCGATCTCACGCGCCTCCTTTGCCATTTGCCTCATCCTCTCCTTGGTTACCATTGCCACCGCCGATTACTACTCTCCCTCATCTCCTCCGGTTTACAAATCACCGGAACACAAACCCACCCTTCCACCTCCGGTTTATACTCCACCTGTTTACAAGCCTACCCTTCCTCCTCCAGTCTACACTAAGCCAACTATCCCTCCTCCGGTTTACACCCCACCGGTTTACACTAAGCCAACTATCCCTCCTCCGGTGTACACCCCACCGGTTTACAAGCCTACTCTCTCACCTCCGGTTTACACTAAACCAACTATCCCTCCACCGGTTTACACCCCACCGGTTTACAAGCCTACTCTCTCACCTCCGGTTTACACTAAACCAACTATCCCACCTCCGGTTTACACCCCACCGGTTTACAAGCCTACACCCTCGCCTCCCGTCTACAAAACGTCTCCAAGCTATTCTTCTCCTCCTCTTCCATATGTACCAAAGCCAACCTACACTCCACCCACCAAGCCCTACGTCCCAGAGATTCTTAAGGCTGTTGATGGCATCGTCCTATGCAAAAACGGCTACAAAACCTACCCTATTCTAGGTTTGAATACATACTTTATTAAAAGCCTCCCTGATTAAATATTAACAGCAAAGTGTGTCTAATTAATCATATACCTTTCGATTTCTATATTAAATTTACGTAGGAGCAAAGGTACAGATCGTGTGCTCCGACCCATCATCATACGGGAAAAACAAGAACGAGGTTGTCATCTACAGTAATCCCACTGACTCTAAGGGATACTTCCACGTCTCCTTGACCGACATCAAGGATCTAGCTCACTGCCGTGTCAAGCTTTACACATCTCCGATCGAGACTTGCAAGAACCCGACAAATGTCAACAAGGGTCTTACAGGAGTTCCCTTGTCGTTGTACGGATACCGTTTCTACTCCGACAAAAACTTGAAGCTCTTCAGCGTCGGACCTTTCTACTACACCGGTCCTAAGGCTGCTCCCGCCACTCCCAAATATTGATCGTGATGATCATATTATTATGAATATGATGATCATCTTCCTTGCATGCATGCATTATATGAGATGTCACTTAAATCAAATTTTTTTTTCCTCCTTCAAAATGTTCATTTGTTTGTTTGTTTGTTCCGAATCTTCCGATTCCATTTGATACGCTGCATTCCCAATGCAATCTATCTTTTTGGTTATGCTTTTTATTTTATACAATAAAATTGTAAGAATAACATCAATTAATGTTTGATTATGCGATTACTTACTTATATACACACTACACAGTATATATGAAAACTAATATATACGTTGTATTATATTATTTGTGGATCAGTGGCTGATAAAAGTTATCTGGTAAAAGAACTTTTAAAAAAAATTTGTGGCCACTACGTCAACACGTGTTGAACGCATAAACAACGAGTTGTTTAGTTAATGAGTTCAATGCTCTAGTCATTAAGCATAGATGAATTGTACGACATAATTAATTAACTGATTATATATATAGTTCCATTTACTTTTTTTTTTGCTTTTTTGGGCAGTTATATAGTTCAATTACATGAGAGCCATGAATCAGCGACCTTTACTTTAATCGTCCGACCAAGTCTCGCACTTGTAAATTACGTCACAGAACTAAAATTCTTATATTGCGCGCCTTGTCAAATAAATACTAAATAATGCGCCGTGCACCAGGATCTTGCTGCACGATTATCCTAAGGTCAGTCTAAGTGTCAACATGTTGGCTTTGTCCTCTCCAAATAATACCAACGGCTACTTTTGTCGCCTGATAACGATTAATCTCTACAATTGAAACTGTGTATAAAAATTCGAATTATATCAAAATCTATTCCTTACATACCGAACGACGACTTACGTACGTCTCTACTAATGTGAATTATAATGTCTTCCTTTTATTTTTATTTCCTTTATAACACGAGTATGGGTTGTATAAAGAAAGACGATTGATAGTCAAATATCACCTAACAAACATTTTTGGTCGACATGTTATATATCAACATACATGTATAAGTAATTGGTAATTTTGTCCCTACAAATCAATATGAAAATCGGAGACATGTGCACCAAAAATAGCTTTTAAAACTTAAAAAGGTAGTGTAGTGCCTCGTCGTTATAGTTTGTATATTGAGAAAAAAACTAAGAATATGAATCAGATCCCACTTTCCTTACCCATGCACACTGCACGCGAGTCGGTCGGATGGTCCACCCATCTTCCGAGTCTTTTGACTCCACGTCAGTTTGTGTACGTGTCTCTACGTAGTCAAAACTCCATCCTACCTAGTAGCACCTAATACCACAATTGCATATTGTACTAGTATCAATTAGTTTCCAAAGCTGCTTTAGTTGTAATGTAACTTGTAAAACTAATAAACCAATATTAGCCGAAAAGCATCACGTAAAATCCTCGGAAATATCGAATGATTTGCATTGTGTATCCATTATACACGGCCTATAGTTTTACGGTTGGAGCAACATTGTGACAACAACAAAAAAACATAGTAGATAGGATTAATCTTCACAATTCTATACAACAACATTTAAGGTGGAATTAATAACGAATAAGCTTTAAAATTGTAACTACAGAAGCAAAGATAAAGTGTCGATCAAATGACTTTGTTGATTACTTGCATCACTTATTTTAGTTACATTTCTCTGATCAACCATTTTTTTAGAGAAGGAGAGAAGAAAAAACAAAGAGAATAGTTTTTTGTGGGGGAGAGGGCAATTCGCTTAGCGATTTGCTTCTCTCTACTTAAAACGACACCATCTCGTATATACATTGATCAAACGGCTCCGTTACTTTATACGTCACTGCCGTTCATTTTTTTTTCTTTTCCAAACACCGTCTCCCTGTAAAGCAAACGTCCCCGAAGATAGCCACGTGGATCTCCAATACGCCACGTGTCGTCTTCCATGCCAGTAATACGATTCTGCCCGCCCCCGCCCCCAGAACACCGGGTCGGATTCAATCACTGTCCAATTTTGTAAGAAGAGAGGAAGTGATCAAATACTCTCTCCATAGCCTTTTCAATGAAGCCCGGTTATTCGACCCGTTTTCTCCGGGTATACCCGAATTAGAATCCTAGATTTCTCTGGGAATCTCCACAATTATACCGACTAAATCTATTGGTGGTGCTCTCTCACAAGCTTCCATCGGAAACCTCACCGGCGAACCGGAGGATGAGGACGGCGTCGATGATTCGGATTCGTCCGATGAGGACGAACTTCCGGCTTCGGTATCCTCAATTGGCTTAGCGGATGGAAACACGGCAGGAACCGGTTCGGATTCGGAAACCGGCTGTGCGGGTTGAACCGGAGCTCTACAAAGCGGACAACTGGATCTGGACCGGAACCACGTGTCGATACAGTCAACATGGAAGACGTGGCCGCATTTGGGAAGGACACGTCCTTCGTCGTCCTCTTCGAACTCCGACAAGCAAACAGAGCACTCTTCAAGTGGAGATTCGTGGGTTTTGACGGAGTAGACGAAGATAGGGATCTTCTCGAGCACCGTGGGATCGAGAGGAGAGAGGGATGAGGAGGATTGGGTGGGGTCTCGAGCGGCGGAGAGTGATCGGAGGTGAGCACTGATGCGGCGGCGAATACGGCGGTTTTGACGGCGGAATAACCATCTGGCGTAGCTGTGGAAACAGAGGATTAAAATGACGGCGACGAAGAGGATGATTACGGAAGCAAGCATGATTTTGCCGTTAAGAGCGTAACGTGACGATCCGTGGTTCATGCTTCCCCATATCGTCTTGCTACTGTCAAACACGTTTCCCATTGTTTTAGAGAAGAGATAAAAGAGGGAGAAGTAAAGAGAGAGAGAGAGAGAGAGAGAGAGAGAGAGAGAGAATGAATGAATGAAGTGAGTGGGTGAAACGAAGAAGACGAGAGAGAGAGAGAGTGTTGAGAAGTTTCCAATGTGCTTTGATGATGTTTCTGTGTGTTTGAATCTTCTTTATTTATAGACAACAACCAAAACCTATACTAAAAGAATTATTGGGTCTTCTTTGCTTTTTTATTTTATTTTAAAAATAAAATCTCCTTTTCTATTATTAATGTATATGTTTGTTTTTTTGGTTTTGGGATTTCTTCTTGATTTCCGACTCAACTAAGTTAACGTTTAACGAGATTATATGTATTTGCTAATATGAATAAAGATAAATAGATTTTAAAAGGTGATAAATACTTTTGCGACTTTTGTTTTGTTGTGTTGTGTTCTTTTCATCATATAGAACATATATATATATATATATTCGTGTAATAGCTACATGAGAGAGCTTTGAACCCACTTGGTGTTGTTGTTAGATGTGAGTCCTTCATAAAATATCGTGGAGACATACTTTGAGCAACTCTTTGACCGTAGTTTGCTTTTTTACGTTTTTTAACATCTTCCTCACCAAATCTCTCTTTTTTTTTTTTTTTTTTTGAGAATTTAATTATAAATATTTTGTCGTAAACTTAAACTATAATATGCGATTTACCAAAAGGAATGTTTGAAAACTCACAAATAAATGACTATATATGGTTAAACACACTGATAAATTATACTATCCTGCATTTCTCCAAACTGTTTTTTTTTTATAGGAATTACCAAAAAAAAAATCCATAAACATTATAAAATCAGAGAAAATTTACCAAAATTTAAGGAAATGCATTATATAACACATTGAGCAATACCATAATAATTAAGCGCAATAATAATATAAGCGAGGAAAATGAAACGAAAGAAAAAAAGGCGAAATATATTAAGTATGCATTGCATAACTAAAAAAAACCATAAAAATCTAGTAAGGGAATAATAATAGCTTTTGGATTTCCATGGGTCATGGGGGGAGACTGTAGCTTATTAATTAACTCGCTCGAGCGTTTTCTAAAGTTTCTTTTGCTTCAATGCTAAGACTGAGAGAGAGACTGTCCCAATCCGACGGCTCTTTTATTTCTGTCTTTCTTTTATTGTATTAATTAAAAAAAAAAATATGCTTTATATATTTCTTCTTCTTTTGTTTCTCTCTAATAATTTTTTTGTTTATGTATAATTTTCCGTCAACTACAGTATAACTTTGAGTCTCTTTCAAAACATGACTTTAAGACCGTTTTACACATCAGAAACCTACTAAAACTTTTGTCGTGATGAGGATTTTCTTAATTTATTTATAAAAAGTGGCCCTTCCTTGCCAACGACCTTGTGATGCATTAACCTTTTTTTTTTTTTTTTTTTCCTTTCGTGTGTCTTGTTTCTCCTTTAAATAACATTGCAATTCTTCTTTCTCTTTCTTTTTCCTCTCAGTCGTATTTCCACTTTCCTTGGTTTTCAACTCTTTTTACAATTTTTGTTTATTTTGTTATAACGTAATAGTTCTTTCTGGACAATTGTATTAAATATCTAAAGATCTTTCTAAGAACTTAATAGTAGATAAAGGCCATTAACGGTTCAAAATGGCTCGACGATCATTTCCTCAAGACCACTACACTCGTACGGAATATTCCAATTCAATCTCTTGCTAGCTTCACCGGTGGTCCTTTATTTGTAGTCAAATTAATAAAGCATGTATGTATACCAAATACTCTTATACGTACAGAGTCTAGAATTTCACGTACGTATACGTTCGTTGTGGGATCACTTGGATTGCAACAAAGTCACAAACCTTCGCATGCTTCTAAATATGTAACATAAAATATTGTTACTACATGGGTGTGTGTTCTTTTTTCTGTGACTGTAGTTGCGGCAAGATTCCATATACTAGAAGAAAAGAAAGAGCACATAACTCCAGTTGTCATTTGATTTTGTTGGCGTCGTTCCTTGCAGATCAATCAACGATCAAACCAAAACTCGATCTAACTGACCCCATAAACATTTTGACTATCGTACTACACGAGACACGACGTATGTATTGCAAATAACTTGTTTTGGTTTAAGGGGAGAAATTAAGGGTGTAATAATTAGACTTGTTTCCACGTTGAGTATTTTTATTTTTCAATTGGTTGGTCAGTCAAAACTCAAAAGTAAACAAGTAGTCTGAAAAAAAAAAAAAAAAGGATAAGGTCGGCCATTGGTCAAAACATTCTACAACTTGTGAGAAAACCCTCAACAAGAGACTATATAGCTCCCATGTGCCGTGCGCGTGCGGGAGATAACATGAAAATAAAATATCACATACTTTTTTTTGTGTACGTCTGATGAAAGTATAAAAGGATGAAAGTTACTCTTCTTTTACTTTTCATTTTTTCAGCATAGTATACAACCTTTATATTATTTTCCTACACAAACTGTATTAATATATTTTCAGTTTATGATAAAGTAGCTAAAATTTCAATTCGAATATCAATATATGCAATATAGATTATCAGCTTTTTATTTTAAAAAAAGAAATACCATTGACAGGATTATCCACCAAAACTGAATTAAAGTTGACAGGTTTCTTAATAGTCAAGAAAATAGAAAAAATGAAAAGAAACATTTGAAAAAAGAGTTAGACAGAAAAATGGATAATTTAAGAAAAGTAAGAGTGGGTTCATAAGTTATTAACAAAACAAAAATAAAAATTAAGATGTAATTAGTAGTAGTGTTTCACAATGATTACAAAAGTTACTGCAAGGCTCACAGGCCACAACATAATAGGGGTGTTGGAATAGTGTTAAGCGTGTTAGGCTGATTAATTTGTCTTCTAAAAACCTTATGTATATACACTCTAATGGCTAAAACGTACAAACTTTTTAAAGGAGTTGTGATATTTTTACAATCAACCGAACCCGTGTGAAAGTCGTAAATAAATGATGTAAACAGCCAGTGAAGTTTACACTTCGCGAGACAAGTTCGTGGCCAGCTCATTCATCTCCCCTTTTTCATAGTGCTTTACTTAAAGAAAAATTTTCAACTTTAGCTTTATTTTACTTTATTTATTTGTTTATTTATTTTTTTTAATTATTATAGGCAAATATATGGGGACATTCTTCTTCTTTTATTTTATTTTGGGCCAAAATTAATAAAAACGAATCAATAATAAACGCTTACCCGCTTTAAGCAAACAGAAAGGCAAAGGCGATGATGCCATGCAGAACAAGCCAACAAATACTTAATTACTTTACGGTTTTGGTAAATTGTTTTATTTTTATCCGGATAAAGTTTTACAGTTGGAAATTGAAGGCTAGCTTAAAAAGCACACTGTTATGGAGACGCAATGATCCAAAGTTTATAATCAGTGAACCTAACTAACGAACAAGCCGTGGGGAAAGAGAAAAGAAAGAGTAACTTTTGTACGTGGGATGGGGGATTAATGAAATGTATTGATAGAGAAAACCCAAAAGGTAAATTTTTAGATATTTGATATAATCCAAAACTAGATAATGTGCACAAAGAAAAAAAAAAGTGAAGGCAAATGAATCTTGTTAACATCATGTCATTTCGTCGGAATATTCCCTACGGAATCTCTGCCGACCACAATAAAAAAAAAAAAAAAAGAGTCACCAAGCTCTCTTTCTCTTCTATGTATTTTTCTCATAAACTTTTCTACTCGAGTTACCTTATGATCACCCTATATCAATATAGTCTCCTAATGGTTTAGGAAAGAAGAGTTACAGTATCTCCCATAAAAGATAGAGAGCATTGCCAAAACAAACTTGTGATTATTGATTATTTCCATAAAAGACAATAATGGTTACAAGTTTCTAATATGAGTATATTCATAATTACTATATTGAGCTGGGTCAACTAAGTTGACCAAAAAGAAACTAAATAGCCAAAATAAAAAGAAGGTGTGGTCTCATATTCCGGCTGACCGGAGAGCATACTCCTGAACCAAGGCAGCAAACAAAGACTGTCTCTCCAGCAAACGAACTGGGCTATCGTACTCTTTCGCTTTTCCTACAATTTTTAGAAGAAAGGAATCGCAACAGTTAGTCAAGAATCCAACTCCATTATTTTAATCCACCAAAAAATTGTGGGTGATCTGTTTTCTTACCTGCGTCTATGACAAGAACGCGATCGCAGTCCATAACAGTAGGAATCCTATGAGCAATGCTGATAATAGTACAAGCTGCGAAATCCTCCCTTATGATCTTTTGGATCATAGCATCAGTCTGCGAATCAACGGACGCAGTTGCTTCATCCAAAAACAGAATCCGGCTTCGTTTCAGCATTACTCTTCCCAAACAGAGTAGCTGTCTTTGCCCAACACTCCAGTTCTCCCCATTATCCGCCACTGTCACAGTATATGAATTCTCCATTGTTAACATCATCTCACGCAAAACATGTCAACTTTTTCGTAACAAATTACTTTATAACTCACCAAGAGCATCGAGCTTCTCGAGCTTGGAAGAAACTACGTCCTTCAGTTGGCACCGCTCTAGACTCTGTAAACAGAAAAAACAGAGCAAATTTTTATAAAACGTCGGATCAAGAATAGGAAAAAACTCTTTAAACAGCTAACCTTCCAGATTTCTTCATCAGAGTATTTCTCTGTTGGGTCAATGTTACTCCTTACGGTTCCTTCAAAGAGAACAGGTTCTTGAGGAATGATACCGAATCTTGACCTTAGATCATGAAGTCCTAAAGTGCAGATATCGATTCCGTCGATGATTATCTTGCCACCAGATGGTTCCACTAGTCTAAACAAGACCTGAATCAAAGTTGATTTGCCGCTTCCTGTTCTTCCAACCACACCAATCTTCTCTCCTCCTTTGATGTCCATTGTAAGTCCCTTGAGCACAAGTGGCGTGTTTGGTCTATACCTCACCTTGACATCTTCGAGACGTATGTTACCTTTGTATGGCCAAGTTGGAGGTGGACGGCTCTCTTTGATCTCCCATTTCGCTTCCGAAGGAATATCAGTGAACTGTTTGATTCTTTCAACAGAGACCATCTTGTTCTCAATGAAACAGCTTAGATATATTGCCCAAAACAGAACACCGTTCAGCGATAGTCCGTAAGAAAGTGAAAGCCCAACATTCTCTGTATTGAAACCCAAACAACAAATATTATTCATAAGGAAAACAAAAGGTTTTGGTACTAAACAGGCTTTAGTCGGTTTGTTTCTACAGTTTTTGATACCTGGTTTGATAATGCTGCTTGGTAATAAGACCATGAACAGAGCAGAGATGCAGAGAACCCAGCTCCCAATCAGCTCTAGTCGGAATCCGAGCCATTCGTTTGAACCATTGTTGTGGAAGTCCATCCTGAGATTGTTGTTGACTCGCTTCACATTCTCTTGCCTAAACATCTGCTGTTTCTTGAAAGATCGGATCGTCATCACTCCAGCTATGCTCTCTGAGAAATGGTGGATTACTGGGGCCTTGGTGATCGAGTCAAGACGAGTAAGTTCCCTAGATGATGCAAGGTAATATCCCTGTTGGGTCCAAAAGTCAATCAGATGGTTGAACACAGGATATCAAAGAGCTACTAGCATCAGAAATCAATTTATCATCTCTTTTCACCACTTACCCGATACCAAATGTTAAGCCATCCAAGCGGAATTATGAAGAAAACAGTTGGCCAAGCGTATTGACATGTTACTATGAAGATGCTGAGAAGAGTAGTATACATTGTGGCCACTAGTCCTATCATGAACGGGATGAAGATATCCACATTGGTCTGATCAGTAGATGCCTGCAAAAACATTATAAAAGAGACTACTATATTTTAATAAAGATCTCCCTGGTTTTCAAGATTTTAAATGGAGAAATAATCTAACCCGACTGAGAATTCTCCCCGATGGCGTGGTATCGAAAAAAGACATCGGTGCGTGCACAAGACTGTTGAGAATCTGTTTGAAGAAGATCTGAGCGGTCTTGAGGCCTAAGTGAGTGACGTAAAATGCACGGATGCATACAAGAACGATGGAAACAGCAGCTATAATTACATAGACGCGGATGAAAACTGTAGCGTCAAATGAAATCTCATTCTTAGCTGATGTTTCATAGGCAAGCCAATAATCACTAGCCATTAAAGAACCTTGCCAAGCCACAGAGAAGACTAGAACAAGTATTATTCCCCACCAGCCGTAAGCTTCTGTTGAGTAAAGTTTGTAAACCTGAAAGCTCACTTGTCCGACTTCTCTTTCTTCGTCTTTGATCAGTCTTGATCCATCTTCTGGGATGTTGGATCCAAGAAACGACTTGATGCTTTCATCGTTTAGCTCGCCCAAACGAGGAGAATCCATTGAAGTAGTTCTAAGTATTCTTGGAGACTCCATTGAAGTAGTTCTATGTATTTTAGGAGAATTTGGTGTTGGTGGTAAACGGGGAGATTCTATTGAAATAGTTCTCTGTGTTGTTCTTGGTGATGCCACTGGCACATTTGCTGCAGTAGCTGATGCTGAGCCAGCTTCAACTAGCTCCATCGATGTCTCGTGCGCAGCTACTAATTCCCCAAAATCTAACCCGGAGCTCACTAATTCGTCGTATTTTCCTGATTGCACGATCATACCATCTCGCATAACCTGTAAAATGAAACCACTCATTAGCAAATTCCTAAATCCTCAACTCAAATAAGTTTTAATATTTGTTCCTTCAAATTGTACCAAGATGCGATCAACGTTGTGAAGGAAGTCTACTTGATGAGTAACTAGCAAGATAGTCTTTCCTTTTAAGGCTCCCCTTACACATTTCTGCAGAAACACAATCACCAAGAAAGAAGATTAAGTTTTATGCTTTTCTTTTTTAATGAATTTAACTGATAGATTAAGTGTTCACCTTGAATATGTCTGAACCGGTATGAGCATCCACGGCACTAAAGACATCATCGAGTAAATACACATCGGATTCCTGATAAACGGCTCGCGCAAGTTGGATCCTCTGCTTCTGACCTCCACTAAGGTTAATTCCGCGTTCCCCAATCTCAGTCTGGTCCCCAAACTCCATAATCTGCATATCTTTTTCTAAACAACAAACCTTGAGAACTTCATTGTACTTGCCTCTATCCATAGGAAGACCAAACAAGATATTGTCTTGAACCGTCCCATTCTGAATCCACGAAGTTTGTGCTACATAAGCCGTTGTCCCACAAACACGAACATTGCCAGAAAGCTTGTGCATTTCGCCAAGAACTGAAGCTAACAATGAAGACTTTCCTGAACCAACAGTCCCTACAATCGCAGCAAGTTCTCCTTTTTTAACCTCAAAGTTTATGTTCTCAATTGCAGGCACGTCGTCCTCATCATCCCAACTAAAGCTTCCATCTTTGATCTCCACAGCGACATTCCCATCACACCCTTGACTCCTTTCCACAGTCTCTTCAGACAGCTCTCTGCTCATCATATAAGCGTCGAGTCTTCCAAGAGAGATCATAGCCTGCGAAAGAGAGATCATAGACTGCGGAAAAGTCCTGATCGGTTCTTGAAGAATCTTGAAAATCGTTGTTGTGGTAAACACCGTGCCTGCATCAAGCTTGACACCCAAGAAAACTGCGGTTGTGAAAGTGAGCGCAGAGATCAAGACCGGCGTGCTCCATAGCACAATGATGTTCCCAGCGATGGAGTAAAGAAACTTGGATAGCCAACCAAACTCCATGTCTCTAAACTTGAGAATCCTCTCGTTGAAATGGTCTTCCCAAGCTTGAAACTTGATAACTCTCATGTAATTAAGCATCTCATTAGTCGCTTTCATCCGTGAATCACGATTCATCATCAGGCTAAACTGAAACCTATTGTTTCGTTTCGTTCCCAAGAGAATGAACATGAAAATTCCGGTTAAACCAATGATAGTAGTCACTACAGAAGGTCCAAGAGTACCATAGAGAAGCACAATAGCCACAGTTACTTGCAAAGGCATGAGCCAAATTGCGTGGAGCTGAAGCATCATATCAGAGAGCTGCTGTGCATCAACGGCCATGTAGTTGACGATTTGACCAACGCCGTGATTCTGACGAGCCGAGCCGGTTAGCTTCAACCCTTTCTTGTAAAGAGCTGTTATGAGAGTGGATCTAATAAGCATCCCTAGCTTCTGCGAATTGAAATTGAACTGGTGAGTCGATAAGACCTCGACGAATTTGGCGACAAGGAGGATGAGAACGAGGTGGTAACCCTGTGACGGCGACGATCCTTTGCCGGAAGTGAAATCGACGAAGCTTTGGATGAGAACCGGACCGACGTAGATGACACTGAGACGGAGGATGGCGAGAACCGCCGTGAAAGCGATCTCCTTCCAGAAACATCGGATGAGAGTCGTGCGGACGGGGTTTCTCGAGTTCTCCTGTGGTTTGGGCCATTTTGATTCGAAGAGAGTGGCGAGCTTCTCTGCTCTGTGCTCCGGTGACAGAGTCGGAACTTGGTCGAGATTTAACGGAGATTTGTAGCCTTTTCTTAGTAACGGATTCATCCATAACCAGAACGTTTTCGATACGAACGATGCTGATGCAAATAATGAAACGTTTTCCAATACGACGTCGTTTGATTTCGCCGGAACCGTGGCACTACTGGTTACTACTACTAGTCCCGTGGATCCTTTGATGGAGACGAGGAGAAGAACGGCGGTTAAAGGGAAGGAGATAAACGAGGCGACGTCGTCTGCTCTTAGACTCGCGGCGGCGGAATCGCCGGAGATGAGACGGAGAATACCGGAGACGGTGAAGAGAGTTGTGGCGGCGAAATTGCAAACCCAGTAGATTCGTAACGATAAAGGATGAGTCGAAGATGCGAATCTTTTTTGGTGAAGAACCAAAACGGCGATGACGACGTTAGTAACGGCGTGGAGTAACCAAAACAGAGCATAAACGGGCTTCAAGTTGGCCCGAGTGGTGAAATCCAAAACGCAGAGCACGAGAGAGCAAAACGACAGGAGTATTGTTACAAAGGTTGTCGTTTTGAACAACCCGGTTGTTCTGGTTCGTGTTCTTCTTCCGATTAGAGGTTTTGAGATGATGTCAGCGTCACCGTTGTTGATTCTTGAAGAAGAAGAAGAGCAGAGTTTTTGGATAGCGAAGAAGACAAGGATGAGGAGGAAGAGAAGATCGACGGTGGAGGAGAGAAGCCGCTGAGGACAAGGAGAGAGTAAGATGAATCTTAACCATTGGATTAGAGATGGAAGAGACGAAGATGGCTTTACAACTGCTGATGAAGAACATGAGAGATCGGAGACCCAAGAAGAAGAAAGCCACCGCATCGTCGTCTCTCTCGGAAGATAAACTTCAAGAAGATCTCTAAATTTATTATTAATGACGACGATGTATGTTGTCAACTTATAAATGTGTTGTGATGCAAGAAAAAGAAGAAAAACATAATTATACTACTACTACTACTGTGTTTATTTTAACAAGCATCAAATAAATTTATAATCGTTGGAAAATATTTGTAGCAAATAAAGGCTGCTGTGTGTTATACATAATGCTGTTTCAATCTAATTAATTAATTAAATATAGTAACGAATAGAGGAGAAAGAAGAAGACAAGAGTCGTACTAGACTACTAGTTAGTGTGTGACTCAAAGTGAGAGTAACTAAATTAGTAATATTTTTTAATGATATTATTATTATTAAGATTCACTGAGTACTGTATGAGCGAGCAGGGACACGTGTGAAGAGATGAGTTATAAAATTGGGTGGAGACAAACGAATCATTATTGATTTGGGGGAGTTTGAAAAATGGATGTCACTTTCTAAACAAATTATTTAAGTACGTTTAGTGGAGAGATCTCTCCCTACCTTGGTTTAGAATTCGTATATCCCCCCTTGGACCATGTGAGTCATGTGACGTTTGTTTCATCCTTTTGTTTTTTCTTTTTGGTTATGGAAAATGACAATCGAATGATAAAGAAATAGCACTAAACGTCTTAAACCTAACCAAGAAAACAAAAAAACGATTAGGGAAGTTTTGATGGTTATATACTTATATCAATATATAGTAAAACCTCTATAAATTAATACTCGATAAATTAATAATCTTTATAAATTAATAAATTTATCCGGTCCTAAGTTGGGACCAGTGTAATTTTAGACATATTTCGATAAAATAATAAGATAATAATTTTTTTGAAATTTTTTTGTAAATATATGGTCCCAATAATATTATAAATTAGTAATTAGGTAAAATTTTTAAAATATATGTATATATAGACACATTAGTTTTTGTTAGAGTTTATTTCTAATATTTTACTATATTAAAAATTGTTAGCATTCTCTTTCAAGACATAATAATTATTATTTTCTTTGTAATTGATTATATAAAATACTAATTACCATGATTAAATCTCATTTTTAAATATTTTTCTGAAAAAACTTTCAAATTAAGAAAATCTCTTTATAAATTAATAATTATTAATTTATCGATAAATTAATAGCTTTATAAATTAATAGATTTTCATGGTCTCAGCATTATTAATGTATAGAGGTTTTACTGTATAAAGAGTCAACATAAAATTCAAAATAACATTACTTATTGTTTCCGTTGTTCGAATTAGGTAAGCGTATAAAGAATATGGCACGTCATGTTCGTTCATGCGTGACCCTGATCACGAATAAAATCAATACTCATATGCCATTGGGAGGAAACGCCATATTCTTGGATATATAACATATATGCCTACTCATGGAAACGCACATAGATTCTCGTCTACCCCACTGTCTTTTTCTTTCTATTTTATTCTGGAAAAGACTAAATTAACAAGAGCATATTCATTATTATTATATACATAAACCCTCTATTTTATTCAACACATAATAATGTATGTAAAGTAAACTCTGGATATTTATTGATCATCATTTTGGGTCACATTATATGTCCTTAGCTTTTTGTATATCCTTTGTCCTTTCTATATATGAATCAAAAGTTAAAAAACAGAACTTATGAGATTGAGAGCAAATCTTTCGCCAGCTGACTCCTCTAACTATATGGGTTGTAACGGGGATTTTTAATTGTTTCTTCTTTATGAAGGTCATCCAGGGAAATATATATATTAGGCTATTTAGAAGAGCAACGTTTACGAGTTTACGTTTTAATTACAAAAAACTTAGACCATTCATCAAACAATTTTTGTTATCTTTGTTTTATTATTGTCAAAAGCACCTTTTCCGTTAAATATCAACGCACCCGACATTGCATAGTGCATGGCTGGACCCGTTTTGCCGTCACGTCGTCTCTTTTCTGTCTACGTACTCTCCATTTTCACAAAAACCTTAAAGACTTGTGTTTTTTTCCCCTCAAAAAAGAATCTTTTTGTTTTCCACATCCTAAAAAACAAAGACAAAAGCAAAGGATTGGGCTCTACTACAATGAACTAGGCATGCTCGATCAATATCAGATAATGAACAAGTCCCATGGCCATATGTATATAGTCCATATACTGTATGTATTAATATTAAATTTGGTTTCTTTTGTTTTTGATATGGAATTGCTAACATAGGACAGGATTTGCATGTACCAGAATTGTCATTAAAATATTGATCGGGAAAGTGTGACAATTACATTATTCGTATAGTTACATAGTTATATGGTTACTGATTTAGGTTTGAATTCCGAATCCGAAGGGGAAGAGAGGATCGTAGTTCTTGTCGCCAACGTTCATCGGAAGTTGATCAACACTCCTCATCCACGTGCGAGGCAGAGTACCAGTAAAGGGATGATCACCAAACAAGACATCAGCGACACCTTGTCCTTCCGTTCCGGGTAGCCATGCGACTGCAAGAGCATCGATCATGTCCATGTAAGGCTCGATCACGAGCGGACGTCCTGTGACTAGGACCACCATACACTTCATCCCACTACCACACGTGTGCTTGAGCGTGTCTGGGCCTGGTCCATATAGACCGAGCGTTTTGCTGTCCCCGTTCGACTCTGCGTAAGGAAGTTCTCCCACGACCACAATTGTGTATGCAGCATCCGCGTGAAGCTTCGATGTATCTTGGTTTGCTTCCTCCACGTAGACAACTTCAGTGGTGGGATCTACTGTTCTCTGGATGGCTTCCAATATTGTAGTTCCTGTATGTACATATTGTTGGAAACATTTTAGAATGAACTGAATGTCTCGTCTGTACGTATATATAGAGACTCTATATTAAGCCCTCATATTATATAAATACATCTCTGATATATATTAAGAAATGTATATTACCTCTCGTTTTACCGGTAGGAGAGCCCGTTCTTTGGTTCATGGGGATAACTTCACCAGTTCCGTTGAATCCTTGCCAAGTGAGAGTAAAGCCACCACATTGCCATCCCATGTTCTTAGCGTGTAGTCCCGCGACAACAATCTTCTTCACCTTCTTCTGGAGCGGCACAACTTTATCGGCGTTTGGCTTCCCGTTCTTTAGAAGCACCATTGATTTCCTCACCGCCTCTCTCGCAACTTCCCGATGAGCCTTCAACATCGTATTAAATTTTCAATAATATAAGACTAATTAACTATATAGTTTGATGTTGTATCTGCATGCATGATAGATTATTGATAGTTTTTTTTGTAGTAATATAATCTTTGTTCTTGGACTTTAATTATAAGACGACAACGATTTAGCTTTTATTGTATACCTAATTTTATTATTTCACATGGTCCATTAATTTAGATAAATTTTCCCTTGACAGATTTTAAGATGCTTAATTAAATAAGGTGTCTTTAGTAAACACTTATGTATATAAACACAAAATCGTGGATTTACCTCAGACCCAAACTCTGCCGCGACATTTTCCACTGCTGGAAACGGATTCTCAAAGAGACCGATAGAGAATTTGACTCTCAAGACCCTTCGAACAGCATCGTCGATACGGCTCATAGGGATGTATCCTCCATTCACTAATTTTGTCAATACCTCCAAGTACTCTGGATACTCCCATGGAACCATAACCTACAGAACAAGATTCCACATTTTAAATCCTATCGATTAACATATCAGACATCCATTTCTTGGTTGAAATTATGGAAACAAAAGTAAAAAAAAAAAAAACCCAACCATATCAATGCCTGCATTAATGGAAGCTTCAACGGAGTAAGTGTAGTTTGATCTATGTGGCGTTGTGATCCTATCAATTCCCATCCAATCAGAGATAACAAAGCCTTGGAATTTGAGAGTGTTCTTGAGGTAATCAGTGATCAATGCGCGGTTTGCATGCATCTTAACACCGTTAATACTAGAGTAAGAAGCCATGATCGATGAGATCCCTTTCTTGACCGCTATCTCAAATGGAGGCATATGGATACCAAAGATAGTAGCATTATCACCCACAGTGTTGTCCTCATTGATTCCATTTACTGTCCCTCCGTCCCCAACAAAATGCTTGGCAACCCCAGCCACATTGATCCTAACCGCGTAGAGGCATGTTTTCACATTAGTCAACTAGTGATCAAGATCAATAAAAATTTAGATACAAATTAAACAAGCTAGTATATAGTTCTTGGTTAATTAATTACTTTTGATCAGCAATGTAAGGAGCATTTCCTTGTAATCCATCGATGATACCCTCGGTCATCATATTCACAACCTTAGTGTCTTCACTGTAGCTCTCGTAACACCTTCCCCATCTAGGATCTCTGCAAACCTGTTCATCCAATTTCTCAATCCAGTTTAGAAAAGGTTTATATTATCTCTATATTTATGTTGATCGATGGAAATGTATTTGTGTGTGTGTGTGTAGACAGAGTATATTAATTACCGCAACACAAGGTGCAAAAGCTTGAGCAACTCCTGTTGCCTTTACTTCGAGGGCGGTTATAGCTCCGATCCTTTTAACAAGTTGAGGATCCCTACAAGAAACGAACCACTAGATCTATCAAATACGTTTTAACTAACTTTTATATTGGGGATTTTTTTTAAAAAGAAAACTAAAATGCATACAACATTTCGCCCAAAAGCTCTGTATTAAATGAATCATTTAAAGTATTAATATGTACCTAGTGGCACCAAGACCGATGTTGTGGGGGAAAATGGTTGCATTAATAAAAGTGCTGTGACCATGAACCGCATCAATAGAGTAAAGCGCAGGGATTCCGAGCCTCGTCGAAAGACACAATTTCTGGATATCGTTTACAAGTTGTAAACGCGATCCTATGTCTGCTCCGGTATCGAACGGGTTGCTCAAGTAGTTTCCTGTAACCTCGTACGTGCACCAATTCAATTATTAGTTCATCATTCTAAGTTTTCGATATAAGCAAAATAAACGTACGTAAAAATATTTTCCTAGCTTACCGATCAGGTACTTTGTGAAGATTTCGTGGCCATTCTTCATATATTTCTCACGTATCGTGTAGTTGAATCGATCAACTTGACACATTTGACCAAGTTTTTCCGGTAACGTCATTCGTGCCAACAAGTCTTCCACTCTCTCTTCCACCGCCGCGTTAGGATCTTTGTACTTAATGTAGCCTCGGTTGGCTGCGGTGGCGCCTCCATAACGGCTGACGAACAATATAACAATCACCGCCGAGAAGAAAAAACTCCTGACGCCGTACATTGTCGCGCCTCCGCTAATGGAGACCCTCCCTGGATTCAGAGAGAATTCAGAATATAGATTAAAAAGATATACTATTATAATGATCTTTCTAAATCCTGAATTGAAAAGTAAACAAGAAGGGAACATTTATAGTAGCGTATTTTTTTGTTTTCTATTAAAAAAAAAAGAGAGAGGTTCCGTTAATTAATCCCGAACGGTTAAAATATTTGGCTGGTGCTCTAAATTTACAGCACCGAACAAAACGAAAACATATATAATTTAATTTTAAATTTCGGACACTTGTGTGAACTCAAAACCTTCTGTTTCCTGTTCTATCTCTCCCCTCCATCAACGACCTAACCGTTTTCCTGTTAGTAGAAGAAACTAGAAACAAAGAAAAACAACATAGATACCACGTAATGTTAGGCCGAGAATTATAATTGGGCTATATATGGGTTTTGTATTAGTAAGGCCCAATTAGTTTTCTTTTAACACTCGGCCCAATTAGTATAAAAGCGGAATAATAGAAAGAATTTCAAAAGAGTGTGTGTGTTCGTCTACACTACTAGTGTGGCTGCGAAGATAGATCCGCACCAGGTTAATATATATATTTACGCGTTCCAGACAGGCAGGCATGTTCTGTTCTGTCTGACATTTCAATTTTCAAATATATATTTATTTCAAAATTTTATTAAATAAAAAGTACTAAAATAATCAATATATTATATATGTACTTGTTTAATCCAATTTTTAAATCTTCATTAAGTGTTTTCTTCTTCCTTTTTTTTCTTTTTTTCTTGAAGAGCTTTTAAAAAGGAAAAAAAAAGCTTTTAAAAGGGAAAAAGATCTCATGGTTTAATCCTTTCCATCAACGCGTAGTAATCTTGTCGTCTGTCATTTACAAATTACAAACACCTTTATATAGATTTCCCTCTGATTTCTCTCTGTTTTTAAGATTTCGTCTTTGTGTCTGAATCGAGACCAGATCTGTTGAAGAAGAAGAAGAAATGTTAGAGAAGTGTTTAGGAGCGTATCGGTTTCGGAGATTACAGAGAATCATGCGCCAAGGTAAAGTGACGATTCTTTGCCTCGTTCTCACCGTCATCGTCTTGCGTGGCACTATCGGAGCCGGTAAGTTCGGTACGCCGGAGAAAGACATCGAAGAGATCCGTGAGCATTTCTTCTACACGCGTAAACGCGGCGAGCCTCACCGTGTCCTCGTCGAGGTGTCTTCCAAAACGTCGTCGTCCAAAGACGGGGATGGGAATGGTAACAGCTACGAGACCTTCGACGTGAACAAGCTATTCGTTGACGAAGAAGAAGGAGATGGAGACAAAACATCTCAAGACCGAAGGACTAATAAACCGTATTCTCTTGGTCCAAAGATCTCTGACTGGGATGAGCAGAGGCTTGATTGGCTCGAACAGAACCCTAATTTCCCTAATTTCGTGGCGCCAAACAAGCCTAGGGTTCTTCTTGTCACTGGTTCAGCTCCCAAGCCGTGTGAGAATCCCGTGGGAGACCATTACCTATTGAAGTCGATTAAGAACAAAATCGATTACTGTAGGATACACGGAATCGAGATCTTCTACAACATGGCGCTGCTGGATGCTGAGATGGCTGGGTTCTGGGCTAAGCTTCCGTTGATCAGGAAATTACTCTTGTCTCATCCCGAGATCGAGTTTCTATGGTGGATGGACAGTGATGCGATGTTCACGGACATGGTGTTCGAGCTTCCATGGGAGAGGTATAAAGATCACAATTTGGTGATGCACGGCTGGAACGAGATGGTTTATGACCAGAAGAACTGGATTGGTCTCAACACAGGAAGTTTCTTGCTTAGGAACTCACAGTGGTCGCTTGATCTTCTCGACGCTTGGGCTCCTATGGGACCTAAAGGGAAGATCCGAGAAGAAGCGGGTAAAATCTTGACCCGGGAGCTCAAAGACCGACCCGCTTTCGAAGCTGACGATCAGTCCGCGATGGTCTACCTTCTGGCGACGGAGAGGGAGAAATGGGGAGGCAAAGTGTACCTAGAGAGTGGTTATTACTTGCACGGTTATTGGGGGATTTTGGTGGACCGGTACGAGGAGATGATTGAGAATCATAAACCGGGTTTTGGAGACCATCGGTGGCCTCTCGTGACCCATTTCGTCGGGTGTAAACCGTGCGGTAAATTCGGAGATTATCCGGTGGAAAGGTGTCTGCGGCAGATGGACAGAGCGTTTAATTTCGGAGACAATCAGATTCTTGACATGTATGGTTTCACGCATAAGTCGCTTGGGAGCCGGCGCGTCAAACCCACGCGCAACCAGACTGATAGGCCGCTCGATGCCAAGGACGAGCTTGGGCTGCTTCATCCGCCGTTTAAAGCCGCCAAGTTTACTACTACTAGGACGACGTGAGGCTATAGTTCTTGTTTTTTTTGGCTTTAGGGAGACACATTTATTATTTTTAATCCCATTTTATTTGTTTGTAGTTTCTTTAGTTGATGAGATATATACTTAAATCACATTTGATCTCCCATTTATCAGATGCTGAATCGTGTAATGAGTTGTCCTCGTTAATTTCTTCATCATCACTCTGCGTAATGATCTTCTTGTAGACATTACATAATTGTATGTGTATATATATGCGTAAATTTTTGTAAGTTAAATGAATAATAGTCAGCAGGTCTGTGACTCGTGGCTTGTGGGTGCTACTTATAATTTGCCAGAGACTGACGTTCTGAAAATTTACAGATGTCGGTTACACGACTACTTTGGCTCTTGTAGATTTTTTTTTGTTGCTTATTAACGTTAGTAAGTTGAAAGCCGGACACGTTGTGTTGTAATGGGATGATATAGTTTTGCTTGAAGTGACACGTTTTGCTCTTTTGCTGCCTTGGTTTTGAGCTCCCCTTGATGTGGAGCGTACGGCGTGATTATTATTGGTTTTGTTCTTGTTGACAGACGCTTCAAATCACTTGAGATATATATATATATATATTTTTTTTTTTTTTTTGAAGTATTGCATTTTTTGTTTCTTTTTGACTTTGCAGTTCCTTTTATAATTAAGGAGGCCGAGGGTGGAGATTACATCACGTGTGTATAATCTATCTTAACACAACACCACCACCTCCTTTGTGGAATGCACGACGAGACGACAACTTTTTTATTATTATTTAAAATTCAAATATGAGTCATATTACACAATAGTTTATTATTGATCTGGTTTGCAAAAAGTATACGTACGTTGTTGATTACTTTCCTACTAATTAAGAAATTGAACGGAAACGAGAAAAGAAGAATTCTTACGTCTTGCGGCGTAACGCATACGCGTAATTACTTACATGTATCCTTCCTAATCGTCACTAGAAGAAGAAACTATTGATCACAGTTCACATCTTACTGAAATGTCGTGTTAGTCTTTTCTACTGTCCCATTCATTCCTTTTTTTGTCTCGAGCATAATTTGCCTTTTTATTTTATTTTATTAATTATAGATTAAACACAGATAGCAATAAGATACATGGAATAATTAGTAGTAGTAATCATCCGTATCACCTTAATGAGAATAATATTACAATCTTAATATATATATCAACTAAAACATTTAATTTTCATCTGAAGAGCATACAACGCCATCTCCATAAGACCCACCATCGAGAAACATCCTAGCGATTCTCCCGTTGGCACCACACGGCCAAAACCCACCGGGCCGATGCTCATCGCCGGTGCCGTACATAACCCTTAGGATCTCTTGCGGTGTCCGGTCATAAGAGAGAGAGTAAGGATCGGCGGAGAGGATGTTGCTGGTGGTGCGATTCTCCGCACCTAGCCACAGCGGCACGCACAGGCCTTCATCCTTTATCCCGCACATACCGAGCTCGTTACGGAGGTTAGATATCTCGTTGGTCAGCTCAGCCACCGTGACTCCCCCGTATTCCTCCACCATCTCGTACTGTCTCTCGTACAGCATCGTCCTTATCACTCCGTCTTGACCCGATTCCACCCCCAATAGACCCGCCACAAGCTGATATATATTTATAGGAATATCTTCATAATGATTACTAATTCCATCGCATGAATTGACATGCTAAGTGTAACTATCAAACTCACTTAGCTTGTCGAAATGTAAGTGTGTAACCAATTACAATGTGTATATATTACACGTATAATGTTGGAAATAACATGTATATATATTTGCTTAAAGAAAACATGTATATTTGTAGTAGAAATTTCTTTTATAAAGTTTAGTAATACTTTTTTTTCATTAGTTCTAAAAATTATATATAAAGCTATTAGAATTTAATCATAACTCATACGGTTTAGTAATATTTATAAGTTATATTATTTAGTCATATATAGTTGATTACCTGTTTGATATTGAAGTATACAAGGTAAGGGATGGTTCCGACGTAACCGGTAAGACCAACGTAAGGGATATAGTACGAAGCTAAGAGATAGTTGCGTGAGTTGGCATAAGGGTCGAACCGCGGGTTTGATCTCCGTCCAACCGCTCTGTCCATGAACTCTGCAAAGTTCTCTCTCGTCAGATTCAACAACGGACGCGGTATTCCTCCGGTCATATCTGCTATAGCCCTTCATTGATACCCAAAAAAAAAACTTAATTTTAAATTTTTTACGATCATGCATAGTAACAATCAAAGAAATTTGAATATATGGTCGTGAGTTACCTAAGATGACCAATTTCTTGATAACCAAACTCCTCGATGATTCGATTAGTTATAGGGTCAAGATTTGCTTTCTTTGCCCCTACGGGAGGTGGTCCACCTTGAGCAAGCGTCTCGTTAAACGCATCGAGTCCTTTTCCGGTAGACCCTTTTAAGAAGAACTCGGCCTCCATGAACTCCAAGTTCATTGCGAAATGGACTCGATCAACATCGCTCGCTGATATGTTCCCCGAGCAGCTACAATAGCTGGAGTTAACCAGACTTGCGTCTATTGCAATAAGCAAGACGAGAACGAGACAGAGTTTAAACATACTTTTCTTCCTTTCTTTAAATCTTTAATAATTTATGTCTCTCTATATCGTCTATACAAGAACTTAGCAATTTATATTGGGGTTGTACTTTTCTTTTCTTCAGTAATAATACTTTAAAAAAGTATTTAATAAATCATGTTGGTTAGAATTGAATTGTTGTTTAAGACCCTTACGTGAATACAAGTTCTTTTTTTGTTTTTGTTAATACGTGAACTCTAAGTTAATAGCTTATTTCAGTATCAATAATGGAATATTGACAAGTTTTTATAAATCACTGACTACCATATAACAATTGTCATTAGTAATGACTCATTACGTAAGGTAATTAACATGATATGCCTGAATGAATGGAATTTTATAGCATCATCACACGGTAAAATATCCACTTGTTTTATTATATATTTAGTTCTTTAATTTACTCTCAACCATCCAAGTAGCTAGCTAGGTGTTATGAAAGATAGGGCAAAAGATGAAAAAGACGTGGTAACTTAATAATGTGATTGGTGACTAAATGAAGATATCGATACGTGATAGTTAAACCGTAACAAAAGAATTATCCAAAAAAAAAAAAAAAGTTGAGATCATCGTTGCATGGTGAAGGAAATTACAACCATAGGTCAATAAAGTAAAAAGAAGGCGTGGTCATTTGTAAGTTGTAACTAACTCAAACCAAGATTATATATATTTCTTTATCTATCTAAGAAAAATTAGAGTTTTTTTTTCCATGAATACACAAATTTTCACTGAAAATTTTATTCCATGTTCTATAAACTGCAACATTATATATTATATTAGGAATATTATATCTATCTGATACTGAAGAGTTTAAACGTACGTAGATATGTGCAGTGCAACCCAAAAAAAAAAACAGTATAGTCGGCTCGGTGGGAAAGAAAATATTGGGCCTTTATTGGGTTCGTGAGCTAACAGCTCGGCGGGGGACTTAAGTTTAGTCAACAAAAGGCCCAATATCTGTACCACAAAAGTTTTTGAGATGTCCAAAATCAAAGGATGGAGGGTAAGAAGGAACCAACAACCGCCAGGATAAAAGTCTTCTTTAGTCATCAGTAAGCTGATTTGAATGAAAAGTAAACATAGGATTAAGTCTCACCTGCGCTAGGGACTTTCATTGAATAGATATAGTCCTGAAGACCTAACTCTTAGAAATGACCTTGGTAATTGGTTTGTTCCTATTCTGATAGGTGCACCTGACATGGCATTTCCACGATTAAATAATATTTCATTCTGGTTGTTGCCACCAAGTCTCTTGCTCCTATTAAGCTCAGCCGTTTTCGTTGTGGTGACAAGTGGAATCCTGGTCACAGATGTAAGGGCAGAGAATTCAAGTATATGGCTGTGGATGAAGGAGATGAGTTGGATGAGGCTGATGAAGCTGATTATTTAATAAACTTTTGCAGGCAGAGTAGTAGCGCATCTGGTGTAGTGGTATCATAGTACCCTCCCACGGTACTGACCAGGGTTCGATTCCCTGGATGCGCATCGTCTATCTATCTTTTTACTCTTTTTTGTCTTCACATTAAAACTCACTAATATACATAAGGAGAAGCAGAATATTTTGGTCGACTATATATGTTTTATTTTTAAAATATTAATAATATTAACTTACCAAAAGAAGAAACATTATATTTTTGTTGGAGAGGTATTTTATTTTCATGACGTGGCAACTTTCTTTCTCGTGCAAAAAGTGAAACAAAGACGTAACCATTGAAAACTCTCCCACCCATTTGATTTAGTACATCCGTTGTAATATCTCTAAAAGCATAAAAATATTCTCCAAATGTAAATTCTTGACTAAATTAGCATATATATTTTTGTTCAGCAACCCAAAAGGGAGAAAAAAATCTTAATCCACCAAATTAAAATGATTTTCCAAATTGGATTTTTGATCCATGTAGCCATGTAGGGTTGGGGAAATGTATGTCGGTCTGGTCACATCACAAGGATTACAAATAATATATTCTATAGTCTTCTTTCGCATTATATAGATTTGTTTCGCTTTTTACGAAGTGGAACAAGGAATTAGGAATTAGAAAAAGATGTGTCACTCGTTGCTTCTCCACACAAAAAACCCAGATCACTTATTTATTTATTTGCCTAGGATTTATTTTTAGTACTCTCTTAGAAAAAACCTTTCGAGGAAAAGTGGGGAGAATAAATAATAATGAAAAATTTCTCTCTATATTTCAAAATTTTGGTAATCGTTTCGGCAACGAGTTACATTGATGCCTTTACCAGAAACGAGTTTCCTGATGATTTCCTATTCGGAGCCGCCACTTCCGCTTATCAGGTTCCGACTCTGCTGCTTCTGTCTTCTTTTTTACTTTCAAATATTGTTTTGTCTCTCTATACAAATTATTAGAGCTTTTATATATATAAATATTCTTTGATGTTGGGACTTTAATTTGTGGAAAATTAGTGGGAAGGAGCTGTTGATGAAGATGGAAGAACTCCTAGCGTCTGGGATACTTATTCCCACTCTTGTAAGCTCTTCTTCTTCTTCTTCTCTCTTTACCTTCTTTTTCTTTTGTTTGTTTTTGATTTTTGTCTACAAACGTTTTAGATAGTAGAGATAATGGAGACATAGCATGTGATGGCTATCACAAATACAAGGTCTCTCTCTCTCCCCCTTTTGCTGTTTACTTTTCGAACAAGTTATAGTAAATCTCTGGCTCTGTTTTTCTTTCTCAAATTACATGCGTTACTGTGACTTTTGCAGGAAGATGTTAAGTTGATGGTAGAAATGGGTTTACAATCATTCAGATTCTCTATCTCCTGGTCAAGACTTTTACCTAGTAACGCCCTCTTCCTTGTTTCTTTCTTTGCAAGTAATCAGCGTTACTGTTACTGTTACTGTTTCTGATGTTCTCGTTAAACCCTTTTTCCCAGATGGAAGAGGACCCATTAACCCAAAAGGTCTTTTGTTTTACAAGAAGCTCATCAAAGAGCTACAAAATCATGGTGACTGTTTTTGTCTTCATACTTTCTTTTCCTTCTGTATTTAATACTTGATCCCAACTTACAAAGCCAACTCAATTTAGCTTCTAATGTAAATTTTGGCAAAAAATATTTAACAGGAATCGAACCACACGTTACACTTTACCACTATGATCTTCCTCAGTCTCTTGAAGATGAGTACGGAGGATGGCTCAACCGCAAAATCATGTAAAGTATCGAGGAAGACTCTGACATAACAAAGTTATACATATTAATATATATATATATGACTAGAATGTTGTTTAATTGTTATATTGCAGAGAAGACTTCACTGCTTTTGCAGATGTATGCTTCAGAGAGTTTGGGGAGGATGTGAAGTTATGGACTACAGTCAACGAAGCTACAATATTCGCCATTGCGTCTTATGGAGAAGGAATCGCGCCGCCCGGACATTGTTCTCCAAACATATTCATCAATTGCTCTACTGGAAATTCTTCTACAGAACCCTATATTGCAGGCCATAACATGTTGCTAGCTCATGCCTCTGTTTCAAATTTGTATAAACTAAAGTACAAGGTATATAAACATATATATATATATTTTTCTTTTTTTTTTCGCTCTTAAAACCTTAATTCTGTATATGATGGTGCAGGGTAAGCAGAGAGGATCAGTAGGCTTTAGTATATTTGCATTCGGGTTATCTCCTAATACAAACTCCACAGACGATGAAATCGCAACTCAAAGAGCTAAAGCTTTCTTACTTGACTGGTGAGAAGAAAGCTTTCTATGTTCCAGTAACTTGAGGACAAAATTCTGAAATACTAATAAATTGATAATTCAGGATGTTGAAGCCTTTGGTATTTGGGGACTATCCGGACGTAATGAAGAGAACGTTAGGATCGAGGTTACCTGTTTTCTCAGAGGAAGAGTCGGAACAAGTGAAAGGATCATCTGACTTTATTGGAATTATTCACTACATAACATTCTACGTCACAAGCCAGCCGGCACCTTCTATCTTTCCCAACATGAAGGAAGGCTTCTTTACGGACATGGGCGTATATTTGCTCCGTAAGCTTTGTTTCTTTCATCGTCAAAAATTAAAAATCAATAAAAAAAGCTTTTCATACTCATTCAACTGATAACTCACTCTTCCCTCTTTGGACAGCCATTGGCAATTTTTCATTTTCCGAGGTAAGGACCTGCAAATCTACACAACACGTATATTATTTCTAGGCCAAAAACTCTTATTGTGATATCTTCTTATTCAATTGCTTTTCTTGAAGTGGGAGGCTATTCCATGGGGTCTCGAAGGTGTTCTTGAGTATCTAAAGCAGAGCTACAACAATCCCCCAATCTACATTCTTGAAAATGGTACAATTCCTTTTTTTTGTTTTTGTCTTCTTGCTCTGTTCTCTCTGTTTGAAAGCACACCTTTTTGTTCTTAAGATTCTTTTAATCACACCCAAAAGAAAAAAAACAACAAAAACAGGTAAACCCATGAAACACGATTCGATGCTACAAGACACACCAAGAGTTGAATACATTCAAGCTTACATTGGTGCAGTGCTCAACGCCATCAAGTATTATTCTCCTTCTTCATCTTTTAGTCTTTATATTAGCATTGAAGCGGTCAAATATCCCAATTATAATTTCACTTTTAGTTTGACGTATGCCAAATCTTTTGACTGATCAGGAATGGATCGGACACAAGAGGTTACTTTGTATGGTCGATGATTGATTTATATGAGTTAATGGCTGGATATACAACCAGCTTTGGGATGTACTATGTGAATTTTAGCGATCCTGGTCGTAAGAGGTCTCCAAAGCTCTCTGCTTCTTGGTACACTGGTTTTCTCAATGGTACCATTGATGTTGCTTCTCAAGATTATATCCAGTTGCAGAGAAACCTCTCAGGCTATTCTTCACTGTAATAGTATTGGCTTATACATTCTTGTTTGGTTTGATTTCATCTATTGTGTGAAAAAATCTTCAGTGAGTTATATAGGCAACACGAGTACGTAGCATAGATTCTTAATGATGTGAACACAGATAAACATAACCAACCACAAAGAGTCGTAGGGGATTAAATTTCAACTTAAAAGAAAACATAATATTTTTCAGCGTAAGAAGTATAGTGTAAAATCTAAAATAATTAAGATTTTTTTTCTTTTTCTTTCAGTAAAATACAATAAAAGTGTAAATATTCGGATGATATTCGGTAAACGTAGCATACAGCGACAGTATCACACGTGGTTTGACCGGTACACACATGACCAGGTTGTTTGTACACACATGTGGTTTGGTGAAATGTTGGGGAAGACGCAGATGGGGAGCCTTGAATCAGTTTTAGTTAGCGATCAAAGGTTTTTACAAATTATAAGACCCATTGATTATTATACACACAAACTATACATTACAGCATCGTTGCACCAAATCTCACTGCTCAAGTAGCAGAGAGATACAGAGAAGGGACAAAAGAGAATATAAGCGTTCTAGAAAACAGAGGGCGGTTTCAGGCAGTTGTGATACTCAAGCTGAGTCATTTCTCCGCCGTTCACCGGATCAAACTGGCATCTGTAGAAGCTGTATGAACAACGTCAAAGAACCAAGTTCGGTCAAATCAAATATGCAATACACAGACCAGATAATAAGGAATTCAAGTTTGATGTAAACTCAAATGCAATTACAAGCTTTTTCTTTTTTGCTTACCTCCCATCCATGCCAAGAATAACAACTGTGTTCTTCTGATGACCAAAGGCGGCTATGTACTGAGTTCCTTCAACCAACCGGAACTGAGCCACCGACCACTCCGAACTGAAATACTTTGGCAACACTCCTAATCGAGCAAAAGAGTCATGGTTACTCAACCAATATGCTGCCAACAGCTAAGTGGTGAAACCAACGGACTTTGGCGTTTGTGGTATTTACCTTTGAATAATGATAGAGACGACGATGGGGATGAAGTGGAGCGAGTAAGATCAGATGCAATACGTGATGTCTCTTTCACTTGAGCTCCAGAGTTGACTTTGAGACCAAAAACATGGACAGTTCCTTTGTCACTTGAGACTGCTAACCACTCGGCATTTGAAGAGAAGGCCAAACTATAGATCTCCGCTCTATCTGCACCTCTCCTAACCTGCACGGTCACATCATATTGGCATTATTGTACCATGGACCCCAAAATCATATGGCATTATTATAACGATCACCAATGCATTTGGGATTTTCTAAAAATATACATCACCAGTGACAACATCCTGATAAAGATGATAAGATAAATGCATGGAGATTTTTTTTTCCTATGGAGGAATCGATGCAAAAAGACTTCATTCAGTGACTCCAATAGAAGAAAATAAAACTGTGTGCAGCATAAGGAACAAGATCAGCCACAACATAAACCTAGTAATGTTTTGATACTATAACCAGGTTCACCTCACTAAGCCAAAGATGCCTCCTTTTCAACATGTCTCTACCTAAGCAATCAATCTATCAAGAGTAGTGTACCATCTAAAAAGTTTGGGATTTGAGGTAAAAAAAAGAAAGAAATCCACAGAGAAGAAAATGCTAAATCGTCTGTAGACAAGCTCAAAACTATCGGACTCTATCATAATAAACACACATCCAACAATAATAGCAAGTAAATCAACTCAAAGTGCATATAAATGAAACTTCTCTGCATCTCTTAGCTAATAATAGAAACTTGAAATGAGATAATCAAAATCCAGTGCTACCCTACTTCATAATCAGAATCAGAAAATCAACAGTCAGTGACTAAACCAGCAAATTTGCCAAGATTCTTACATGAGCCATAGAAGCAAATCAAATAAAGAAAGGATTTTGATGAATGAAAAGCGTAATATGGTACCTCTTGCCGCAAGGTGCCATCAACAGTATTGAACACCCGAACCAGAGTACCCTTAGAGCTGGCTGTGGCCAACAAGTGCCCATCCTGCGTGAGAGCGAAGCAAGCAATTCTGGAATCATGAGCCATGATGAACTTGGTGCGTTTAGAAGCATAATGCTCGATCCGAACTTGGCCTTTCTGCAAACCTGGACAGACCAAAACCATAGAACCAACACCCTGAGAAACAGCACACAAACCCTTAGGATTTGCAATGGTCTCAATCTGATGCATCAGCTTGAGGTCGGAGAAGTTGTAAACAAAAATCTTCTGCTCCAGAACGACAATAATACGATCCCTCCTAAGCCGGACGGATCGAACATCGGACCTGAAAGAGAGTTCTCCGATACATCGTCCCTGGTGATCATCCCAAATCATGACCTTATTAGGAGGATACTGAGGATCGGGTCCGCCACCTACGAGTGCTAAAATGTTGCATCTGAAAAGCATCTCAACCACGGCAACACCACCGCCACGATCGAAATCACGGCGAAAAATCTCACGGAAGGGATCGCAATTAAGGATCCGGAAGCCACGATCGGTGCCAACAGCGAAGCAAGCATGGTCCTGGTTGAAGGAGAGGTGGAGCACGGATGGAGGAGGCGTCACCGGTAAAGAGGGAGAAATAGGAGGTTGATTAATACTAACGCCGCGATTGGAATTGGGAATCCGATCAGAATTATGATTAGGCTCGTCGGAGTTGAGGCTCATGGAGGAGAAGGAATCGAGAGACTCGGTGTCGTCTCCAGGATCGCGGTGAGAGGGAAAAGTAGAATCGGAATCTGAGGCAGATGTGGAATCGGGATTAGGGTTGGGGTTCGGCCAGGAGGAGGAGACGGTGGCCATGGAAGAAGGAATTTGAAGGAGTCGTAAGAGAGAAAGAGGATGGAGAAGAAGAAGAAGAAGCGTGAAGAGGGAGGAATAGGAAGAAGAAGAAGACTTGGTGCTTTGCTTGTTGCCGTCGTATCTTTCAGGCGGCTACTCGACTTCTTTTTTTGTTTGTTTTAACAATAAAAGTGGATAAACTCAAATTTTACGGGAGTCCCTTTTTTTTTTAACTGAATCTTTTACAGTTCATAAATTTTATTTATTTGTGCAGTAACACCAAATTATTAGATTCTCCTTGCTTTACGATAACAAAAAAAAAATAGATTCGACTCATGATATTATTAATGTTGTAAGCCTTTTCCTATAATACTATTTACATTTTATGTTATTGCCAAATAAAGTAAAACAAAGTCGTTATTTTATAAAACTTTCGTGTTTTTTTTTTAAATATATTTGAGTTCAATTTTAATTAAGAGGATATATAGCATAGATTATGCTCTATCAGATTTGTTACAAGGATAATTTACTGGTTACATACAGTAATTATCGCAATCGTATTAAAAAGTAGTTTCTTTAAAAATGAAAAAAATATATCTAAATATGTATGGCCAACATTTTCTATAAGTTCAAAAAAGAAGAACGCAACAATTTTTATGTTTTTATGTTTATGTTACAGAACAAAAAAAACACAACATTAATGTAAATGAACAAAACAACAGAAAAGAGAGGGTATAGAAAGAAAGAAAAAACACAAGTAGGAGGTGGACGTGATGAAATCAATACTTAAGTCTACGAATCTCCTCACCGACGACTTAGCTGTTAGCTCAGAGAACGTTGACCGGTTAATTAAAATCTGTACGGTGGATATAGTCCCGGGTGTGTCTGCGGCGTAGGATAACCATCCGGCGGACATGATAAGCCAGGAAATATAGATGGATACATTGTCTGTGGCCTTTCCGGTATGTAACTCATCGGATATCCATGAGGCGGGAACAATCCGGGGAAGCAAGCCGGCGGAAGAATCTCCGGCTGAGCCTGTGGTGGCTGAGAGTGGCAAGGAATGTGATCGTAGCTAAACGATCCCACGCTTGGAAGCAGCTGACTCAGTACGGGTCTGTTCAATACAGGCTGCTGTGTCGCTGCAGGACGCATCGGCTCAGGAGCTATGTATCGTGAGCTGCCACCATCGCTCGTAATCGCCACATGATCGGTGAAGGAATAAGTGAAACTAATGTCGCCTTTGGATTTTCCGATTTGATATGTGACGTATCTTTGACCGGACTTATCGTTTCCAAGATGATCCAAAAGCTCTTTCACCGAGACGTGAACCTCGCCGATGTCTTTCTCTCCGCCTCCAAGTTGCTCGCACTTGATCTTGAAAGTGACCACAAGGCGGTTAGCCTCAGCTAAGGTGTGGTTAATGGGGAATTTCATCAAATCATTGCCCCATTCGGGGCATGTTCCACTGTTTCTTGCCACTTGTGTCCGCTGCTCACGTTGGTCGGAGCATTTGGGATCGCCAGATAACTTCACGGCCACGAAAACATCCATCCTTGACACTTTCTTAATCCCTTTGGCTGACGTCACCTTTAGTTCTAGAGATCTGGTCTCCATTTTGGAAACTATTTACTAAAGATGATATGCAAAAGCTTGTTTCTCTCTACACACATTACATATAGAAATTACAGGGAAGACTTCAGAGAAAGTCAATGACAACTCACTAATTATAGAGGACCTTTTCATTTCTCCATCCACTGTTCTGTTTTTAATGTCTTTCTATTGGATCATGATTTAAATATACCTGTAAGAGTAATTATTACCATGAAAGAAGGAGTTTTGTGCTGCTTGATGAACAGCCAAAGGCATATTACAACTCGGTCAGAGGTAAAATAGACCAGAACAGATAAATCCATTGCAAAATCAAACTGAAAACGATCAAATAAAATTTGACACAACATACACAAATCTTCAAGAACCCTTTTTCTTTTTCTTCTTCTTCTTATTCTTCTTCTTCTTTTTTTTGCTACGAAAGATGCAAACTTTGGAGATAGGATGACAATACTTGATTAGTGATGAGTATGAGTACCATCCCCGGTTTCTTCGCCTTTCCTTGAAGCTGCTCTTAGTTTACGTTGTTCCTCTTTGTATATCCTGTTTCTTCGTTGGAACTAGAACAAATACACAAATACCCAGCTTCCCTTATCAGTCCATCTTACATAAGCTTATACTAAGCAAAGAAGTAATCTAGAAAAGCCTCTCAAAATTCTCAACAGCAAACCTATACATTCAGTTGAATTGGCTTCTCCGATACGCCCATGACGTCAATACAGAGAGAACATGGGAGTCAAATTTGGACAGATCGTTCCATTTGAAGGATCAAACAGGGACAAGAGCTGAAGAGTATGTCTCAACTTCCAAACTCAATAGCTAACTAGTTCAAGGGGGTAAGAGAAGGCCATAAAACTAAATATCAAACAAGGGAAGCGGTGTAAAATAAACCTAATCTCTAGGAGCGAGCTAGTGAAATGCTATTTTAGCATCCACATTTACAAATTGAGAGAATGCAAATTCGTGAAACCACGAGACTTATTAGTTTCAACAAAAGGAAGCTTATGTTTGTATACATCTAATAAGCCATAAATGACCAGTTAGAGGGATTGATCCAACAGGGTGATCCAGAAACCATAATCAGATTGATTGATCTAGGGTTTCGTAAAGACGACGACCGGTAAACAGAGCGAAGAATCAACAATAAAAGCAGCAAGACTGATGATCAAGCAATAAAAAGCGTGATTTGATGACTAATACAAGACAGGAACCAATTGAAAGAAAAGGGTACCTCTTTGGAATGGTGAAGACACTCGAGGTAGTCTTCACGAAGAAGAGTACAATCCTTGGGCTCTCTGCAGTGAGACATACATTCACTGAAATCCATCCAGAAATCGTAACATCTCCCTTTGTTTCCCGTTATCCCCCACCCCGACGCCATTTTTCTCTCCTCCTCCTATCCCCAAACTTACTGCTGGAGAGATCTAAAGGTCAAGGACTTCTTCTTCTTCTTCTTCTTCTTCTTCTTCTTCGCCTGATTGGTTTCTAAGGATCCGAATCATTCGGGTTTATCCAACTAGAACCCGAAACAATCCTTTAATGGGCCTAAATATTATGGGATCTGCATCATTTGGGTTTATCCAACTAGAACCCGAAACAATCCTTTAATGGGCCTTTATATTACGGGCTATAAATAAAACAAACACTCCCCTGAGTTCAACACTACACAGCTGACAGCACATAGCTTATAGCTCAAGAAATTAGCAAAAGAAAAGATGGGGGAAGAAGAAAAAAAACCTAATTCAGTCTACATAGTTGCCGAACTGGTGGAAGACATACTCCTCAGGCTGCCATTGAAACCACTTTTCAAATTCAAAGCCGTCTCAAAACAATGGAAATCAATACTGGAGTCCAAGATTTTCGTGGAGAGGCGTAAGAGTGTTCAAAAGAAGCCCAAAATCCTGGCTGTCGGCGATTCACTTTTCCAAGGAGACGCAGAGATCGACGTTGACTATTTACAAAGCAATGAGGTCACCACACGACCTTCGTTGACATGTGACGGTTTGGTTTGCATCCCTGTTCCAGATTGGGTCTACGTTTTGAACCCTTCCACCAGAGAGTTCCTTCGATTCCCTACCGGCCCCTACGACTATGGGGTCGAACTCGTTCCCCGTAAGTTTTTTTATTTTATTTTTTACTTAAAGAAAAAAAGAATATAAAGAATATTCGTTTCCGGTTCTAAAAAGTTACAATTGCAGAAGCATGGCGTAACATATTCCCTGGATATTGGGCGATGGGATTCGGTAAGGATGAAGTTGAAGGGAGCTATAAAGTAGTGAGGATTTTATATGATTTCAACTTTTTCGAGATTCTTGATGTGAACATTGGGGAATGGCGGAAACTTAGCCCGTCCCCTTACAAGGTTGAACAGACAAGGAAGTCGGCGTGTGTGAATGGTTCCATCTACTGGTTAGACATGAGGCATAGATTTAAGATACTAGCTTTGGATCTTCACACAGAAGAGTTCCGGGATGTCTCTGCACTTCCGCCTCTTAGATACACCGCTGCATCTCAGTTAGTGAACCTTGAAGACCGTTTAGCCATTAGCGACACATGTTTTATACTTGAATGGGCAATGGAGATATGGGCCATGGATGCACAAGAAGAATCTTGGACTATGACTCACTTCATAAGTTTATCCACAGTTAAGTGCCCAACAGGTTATTGGACAAGGTGGTTCACCCCCGTGGCTGTTTCTAAGGAAGGGAATCTTTTCTTACATGACAGTGGGAAGAGGTTGCTCAAATATTATCCACATACAGACTACCTTAGTTGCGTCTCTTCAGACATTTCTTTTATATCTCCTTTCGAGGAAAATCTAGTCCCACTTGGTTCACAACCAGAATGTGTTGCGAAAATCAGCACATCTGGCGACCAATATGGATTTAGCTATTTACCACCAACATGTGTTCCAGATATCATCAGCGCAGATGGGTGCCAATCCCGGACATCTAGTATTTTCGGACGATACGAGTTGCTGATCCCACATATTTTGCTTACCTCTGCTCTAGTCTCTCTCATTATTTTTCGTTTTAAATATTCTACTTGAATAGCAGTTACTGTCTCTCCACGCTGTTATATGACTAATATCTATTCATTAAACTTTTCCACAATCGCCTTGTTTCTTATGAACACACTTTACTGTTTGTTCACTTCTTGTGTATTATTGTACAAGATTTCGAGTGATGTTTTGTTGAGGAAGGGAAAGGTGAACTCTCTCTCTCTCTCCAATGACGCATACATTCGCTAATATCCCATCCACAGAACCAGTGACTTGGATCATCACAACAACTGCGATTTTCTAAGCATCCAAATATCATTCAGAACTACAATTAGTCGTTACACAGCACATAGAATATTGCTTTAAGAAAACCAAAGACAAGAAGCCTTAACATATTCGAGGGATTCAACTATATATCCCTACAAACAGATGAGATATAGCTTAGCTTAACATTCTACCACTACACGTATCATGCATCAAAGATGATGTCATTATGGCTTCGAGAGACGATAGGCAATAAACTTATCATCCCTAAAGAGCATCTCCGCGTCTTCAGGAAGAGTTATCTCCGGGTTCCATGGACGACAAACTACATGCTGGCCAGTTGGTATACTCAGGTGGCCTGTTCCCATTATGAGCTTCTTCTTCTCACTCTCATCTACACATGATGATTGTTCACTACCATCGTTTGTGGGATTCTGAGGCATACTCGAAAAACAAGCTGCAATATTCCTCTTGATACCATTGGTAGCTGGTGCACTAAGAGTTACAATGTTTGTAGGAGTCTGAGGTATAGGCGAAGAAGAAGCAGCACTGTAGTTTATATCAGTAGTTGCATTAAGGGTACCATCGTTTGTAGGATTCTCTGGCACATGCAAAGCAGCGTTCATCCCCTTAGCGTTACTGGCTGGTGCATTGTGAAGATCTGGAAATTCAGCACAGAATGAAGACTGTAGAGCATGAGTTTTCAATGAACAACCATTTTAACCATTTAGCATAAAGCTGACATTAGAATCCATTCCATGCAGTTCAGAGTAATGTTGACTTTCTTATTCATAGCTGTTTCCTACCTAGCTCAGGAAATACGTTATAATAGGACTGAGAGTTTTCCCTTTAACAAACATTTAAAGCATTATTCATGTAGTGTAGCTTTCAACGAAGACTAACCATCTTCATACAGTTTCTTCCACTTTGATGGGGAATCAGGGGTCACCACCACTTTGGAAGGTTGGGAATGGATCTCTTGTAGACTGCTCTTCACATTTGCATTGATAGGCTCTTGTCTCTCATAAGGCAAAGAAGGTGATGAGGTCTGGTTCGAGTTCCCTGCACATCACAGATTATCACCAAGTTGTCTGGTTTGACTTTTTTTAACATTGGAAATATGCTTCAAGATATTAAAATCAAATAGCTTTGAAACAAAAAGGTTGTTTATGCTTGGTTCGTTGTAAAACTGCTCACCCTCATGACCCAATTTCTGATTTGGCCATGTTGAAGGATATAGTGAGGGGAATACTGATCTAGAAAACTTCAAAAGATTGACAAGAACAAACTCAGATGCAATTAACAAGATTAAAGGTAGTCAAACTATCTACAGCTAAATGGAATTTGAAAGCAGTTCACAAGAACAGTGGTAACAATAACGAGAAACAGTCCAATCATTTCTTATCTCATATCACGCACCAACTGAAAACTAACATAACTTGCTGACATTGAAATATTAGACCATATTTAAGGGAACAGATTAAATAGGAAAAGCAAGGGATGTTCAAAGGTTAAATACATACCATTTTTTATACTCATGAATGCTACTTTAGCAGCACTCATTTCAGCCAACTTTTTGGTTTTTGCCTCTTCTCCGCTGAAAACTTTCCCAGCAAACTCAACAGTTGAAATAAAAGTAGGCGCATGTGATGGACCAGATGTAGCAGTTGCATAGAGTGGTAACAGAGAATTTCCTTTCTGAGCGATTTCTTGTAACAGGTTCTTGTAGGCAACATCAATACCCTGAACAACAAAAATGACACAAAGATATTATTAGATTTTCAAGAATATTAAAAAGCACATAATTGTGGTCCAAAAGGAGTGGGAACTAGCCTCTGGACTCTGCGGCGTCAATGAAGCCAATGCTATTTTTGCAGAGGCATGTTCAGCCGATTTAAGAGTCGGAAAGAATTCCTGGCTCTGGAAAGTCTGGCCACAAAATGAAACATTACATCTAAACCGAGGAGCATGAGGAGGCCCTTCTCGCTCAGTGGCATACACGGGTAGATCAAGATTTTGTTTGAGGGCATATGCTTGCAGCTGACCTTTGTATACATGATCCATCTCTATCTAAGCTGGAGAAATAAGCAAAACATATGCTGAGAGAAAATATTTAATACATAATTAGAATGTTTTATACAACCAAATCCAACAAACCTCTTTCAAGCCTAATAGTCTTTGACAACCAAATATTTTTATACATAACTAGAATCGCAGAAAAACTTTTGCAATTTAAGTAGATCATCTAAATTTTCCAAAAACCAATGCAAAGTTGGGGATATACACAGTTTAATGAAAAAGGTACAGGATTCAAGTGGCTAATCCACAGAGATCATAAGGGGTATGAGAAAACATCCACAATCTGCTTCTGAGTTGGTCAATTTCACTGAATTTCATGAAACCACAAAATGTTCTAGTTTCCAAAAAAAATAAAAAAAATAGACATAAATGGCAAATGAAGAGACGAGTTTCAGAACTGCTCGAATATATCAGACTGAATTGATCTAGGGTTTCGTATGATAAAATCAGTAAAATTGATCAAGCAATCACAAAGCGTTAATTGAAGATTACAAGACACGAACGATCTGAGAAATCGTACCTCTTGGGATGGAGAAGACACTCGGAAGTAGTGAACATATCAGACACATGAGCTTAAATTCATCCAGAAATTGAACAAATTCTCGAAAGATCCGAACGAATCCCAGCTGGAACGGGTATTGACCCGAGATATCCATTAATGGGCCAAAAGGTAGGCTTAATCATAAAGGCCCAGTGAAACTTGGAACCTTCGAAGCCGATCAGAAGGTACCATCTCGATCTCTACCAAGTATTTGGTAAAAGGAGACGACGGCGGAGGAGCCAAAACGTTGAGGAGGGAAAGGAGGAGAAATGGTGACCGGAGAAGCGTTGATTGCGTACAGAGCCCTGCTCAGGGCCACAAGAAAATCTTTCGCCGGAGATACCGAGATGCTGAAGGCTTCGGCGTCTGAGATCCGTAAAAAATTTGATGAAAACCGCCACGTGGCTTCCGGCTCCGACATCACTCGCCTTCTCGAAGAGGCGCGTGAGGCGACGCAGTTCATTTCCACCATGATCGTTCAGGCTAAACTCAATGAACGCGGCGGATACGGTTCGTTTTGACTCATTACACTCTTTTTATCTTGCGCACCATCTGTTCGTTGAATTGCGTGAGTGAAAAAACTCAGTTTCTGGGAAACTTTATTTTGTAGAGGTGAAAGCAAGTCAGGAACACGCAGGAGCTACTTTGGAGCTTCCATCAGAGGAGATGCTTCGGAAAAAAACTGTATGAGTAAGTCTCAATGATCTGACTACACTGAGACTATCTAAAATTGCCTTACTCGTTTTGTTTAAATGGCAAAGGTAGAACTTTTTTTTTTGTCGTTCTCTGTTTGTTTTCTCTCTTCATAGCCAAATTTGATTAATAAGGAGCTCCTTACATACATTTTTGAATGAAATTCGTCAATTTCAGAACTATTACTTGTCCAAGAACTGCATAATCTCTTTTACGTTCGTGCCTCTTATTGATACTATACTTTGTTAGGCTATAGATACTCACTTTTCGTATTTCTTGAATCAATGGCTTTAGAAGCATTGTCTTGCCTTCTTAGAGACCCATTTCTGGTATCATACTCAAACCCATGTCACTTTTGACTGCAAGTTTGGAATAGAATTATCTTCGAGATTATCTCTTTAGCGTTCCTTGTCACAGTTGCTTGTGTGATTTCATAGAGTCCTAGTAGGAAGTTTGAAACGAGAAGGGTGAAGCCATGATGGTCCCATAAGTATGGTTCATTTTCCAAAGAAAACCACTACACAATCCTCTCTCTCCTTACCCCCATTCATGGCTGTCCATGGTTTTGCTCAGAAATCCTTTATGATCTTCATGGTTTCAAGTTTTAGGTTTCTCTTATTAGTGTCTCAGTCGTGTCTTTTGTTTCATAGGAATCATGTGAACCGCCATAACCATATATGCTTCGTTCTCTCAATTCATGTGAGATTGATTCAATTTTGTAAAGCTGTATTCATAAATGCTCACGCATTACCTGATTACGCTGTATATAAGAAGAACTCACGCACGTCCTAAAAGAAAGTAGCTAAGGCGTGAAGAGGAAAAAAGTAATTAAAAAAGGATCCGACGAGATATGGTCATGGGCCTCATGGCGATGACAAAACTTAGGAAGTGTAGCTTCCTTTTTTGTTTTACGGTGTAAATGATACTACAACCTCATGCCGTACGCAACTAGGTGATCTTCCATTTATAAACAGTCAATGGTAATGTTTTCAATCTTTGTTAAGTCCGCCAGGTAGAGTAAGAATTAGACCAATGTTTACCAAACCAATAAATAAATAAGATTTGATCTATCTCTAATTCTTCTATTAGGTCCGGAGTAGTTGTTGAAAATGGTTAAGGATATTTATGCAAAATAGTGATCAAATTACGAGTTAACTGAGAATAATCGAATTGCTATTATCAAATTGACCAATTTATAACGTCGAACATAGCGTTTAGAAACGTTGTGATCATAACTCCGACACCTACAAATGGACCGCCATACCCTTTTTATACTTTTACTTTTAAACCTACCAGAAACCCAAAAAGTAAATTTATACGTGTCTATATATACGATCTCTCTCGTCGACACCAATTTTGTATAAAAGATTTTACATATTTCTTACAACCCATAAGAAAACCCCATGAGTTCTTCTATCGCATTTGCACTTGTCTTCTTTCTCCTTTCTCTCAGTCCAACTTTATCATTGCCGTCTAAACGCAACAGCTACGTTCAAAACGCATGTAGAGTTACACACTACCAAGATCTCTGCGCTAAAACGCTATCGCCGTTTGCATCAGTCGCCAAGAACAGTCCCAGCAAATGGGCACGTGCAGGCGTTTCCGTGGCCATAACCGACAACAAAGACGTCCTTAGATACCTTCTCAAAACGCGGCTTTCAACGGTCGGGAAACACGACCGCGTCGCTCTGTCGGACTGCCGAGAACTGCTTCAAGACTCTCTTGATAGTCTCCACAAGTCCCTGGCCGTCCTCCGGACACTCAGAGCCAGCGAGTTCCAGCAGCAGATGAGTGATCTTGCCACGTGGCTTAGTACTTCCCTCACGGACAAGGACACGTGTCTAGATGGGTTTGATAAAACGTCGACGAAGTCATCAACGGTCAGGATGATTCGGAACAGAGTGACAATGTCTTTGTATGTGTCAAGCAATTCGCTCGCGCTCCTTAACAAGCTCGCGGCTAATGGTTTGCAATCTCATAAATCATAAAATTTGACAAAGATTTGGTTTCCATGTGTGTGTAACATCATTAATAATAATGTGGTTCATTGTTGAATTATTAAGATTAAGTGTATCTATCCTCTTAATAGGAAAATCAAAAAAAAAAGAAAGTGTAATCTATCTCATTTGAATCGAATGGAATTATTTAAAAGGATTAAATCGCTCATCTCACAGGCAAACTATTATGGGCCTACTGTCAATAGACTGGGCCGAGATGATATTCTTAGTCCGGTATTTTTGTTTAGATTTGAGCGTCCCAAGCCCAAGCCACCAAACGAGTAACGAACAAGCCGATGAAGTCAAACGTGAGAATAAAAGAAGTCGGTGACAAACATACTATAACAAACACAAAAAGATATTTATTTGGTAGAAAAAAAATTTCTAGCGCTTTTCCTTGTTTAGATTTTTTCTTCAAACTGTTTTATTGATTCCTTTTAAATGGAAATTTACGAAAATATATTGAAATTTCTTATTCCTAACGCCAAGCGATGAACATTCAAATAAAACCCATTTGATTGCCTTATTGACATATTTTTGCTTCAAATCTTATGTTTGGAGTATCAATTATTTCAAAGTTAAAACCTAAAACCAATCTATGATTTTTTTTGTTAAAAATAAAATGCTTTTATTTTGGCACTTACAGGGGTATCATATAAGAGATAAGATCATCCTAAATCTCTAGTACGTTGGCTAGTCTTATTCCATTAGTTTTTTAATTGGCTCATAAAATTCAATTGTTATTTATAAGAAAACAAACAAAGAAGTTGGCTTGATGAGAAAACAATTATGATATTTAAATTGTTAGCCATCGTGAATCCAAAAAAAAAGGTTAGGCAAGAAAGTGAAAGAGGTGTGGGGAGACATAGCTAACCGCCAGGTTAGCATCACAAGTCAACGTAAAACGCCTATGCTCTTTCATTTGTTTTAAATTTTTAAAAAAAAAATGTAATGAAAGTTTTATGTGACTTCTAGTGTTATTGTAAGGATTGATCAATGTCTAAAATGTATAACACCAAGGTATAATTATAATTGGGCTTAGTGTAAACTAATTATTTTACAGATGGTAAAGCTACTAAAATAAGTACTGCTGTAAGGTTATGCAAACGGATGAGTTTGTGTATCAGTATTATATGTTTAATGTACATACATATAGTTAACGTACGCGTTAGATCCAAATCATGCGTCTTGCAATTCGCAAAGGGTTTTTACGTTATAATCAGAAGGCAGTACACTCAAGTAAATTACTCAAATATATATGTATATGTATATAGATCTCTACCACTAAAACTTGATTTACCCATCATATATGTAGATGATCTTCGGTTGCTTGGGGAAAACAAATTTAGTAACAATACGACCAAATAAAACAACAATCAGTGTCACATTTAGTTTAAGTCTCTTTCTGTTTTTTGGGCAATCACATTTAAATCTCACAGGCACACTTTTTGATCACGTTTCCCAAACCCTGAGGTCGTCCAAAGCGTTATGAATGTGATTTTTGTAAAACCAAGTAATAAAACTGTTTTAGTTTGTTAGAACATTATTACAGAATTTTAATTATACTTTAAACGCAACTAACAAATAGTATAGAATAATTATCATGTTTGTAAATAATTCTAAAGTTGAAAATACATTAAAAAATAATAGAACGTCGAAATCACTCAAAGCTCACACCAATTATGGCTTTGAGTGCTAAGTTAGGGTTTGGCATTGACTTTGTTTACGTGAGATAAGCAATAAACCTAACGAACCTTTCGTATCATTTAATTGCAAATTGAGTTTTAATTAATTAAATTTAAAACACCATAGATACAAAAATATATGTGTATGTTAACTTGTTGTTGCAAATAATGGACTAAGTAACAATATTAATGTCCGAGTTTGAAGGAAAGTTGAATGAAATAAATAAAATTAGATCTTTTTTTTTTAATATAAATAAAAAGGGGGTAATCTCGTAATAAGAGTGGAAAAACAAGGCTTGACCTGTAACGCTTCTGCTACTTAAATAGACCACAAAGACCGATTCGCTTTTCACTCTCTCGTTCAAGGTCCGACTCAGTTCCCGGCGAGTTCGACTCGGTGTTTGATTTTTTTTCCTAGAGAAGAGAAAAAGAAAATTAAAATTATTCTTAACGATTGATTCGGTTTCTCGTATTTGTGTGTCTCTTCTCGATTTCTAGATCTAGAATTGAATTGTCGAGGTAAAGAGGAGGAGATGGCGAGCGAGCTGATCAATCGGCGACACGAGGCGGATCAACCCACCGCCGATGCTTATTACCCGAAACCAATCAAGCCATGGTTCATGGCGACTCGCCCGATGCGTTACATGCTCCGTGAACAGAGACTCATCTTTGTTCTCGTTGGCATTGCAATCGCTACTTTGGTTTTCACCATTTTCCCTCGCTCCACCCAATCAAGCCCTTACTCCGATCCCTTCTCCGGTTACGGAATCAGACCCGTCGAATCGTACGTTCCGGCGCACAGGAAACCTAGCCTCGAGTACCTAAACCGGATCGGAGCCACCGGCGGGAAAATTCCACTGGGATTGAAACGCAAAGGCCTACGAGTCGTCGTCACCGGTGGTGCTGGATTCGTTGGATCGCATCTCGTGGATCGTTTGATGGCCAGAGGAGACACTGTCATCGTTGTTGACAATTTCTTCACAGGTCGTAAGGAGAACGTTATGCACCATTTCAGCAACCCTAATTTCGAGCTTATCCGTCACGATGTCGTCGAGCCGATCCTTCTTGAGGTTGATCAGATCTATCATCTGGCTTGCCCTGCCTCACCTGTCCATTACAAATTCAATCCCGTCAAGACTATCATATCCTTTGCAATTTGATCCTTCTTCGATTCAATTTTTGGACTTGTCGTTTTGCTTGTGTTTGTTCCTTGACTTAGATTGATACAAGACGAATGTGGTTGGAACACTGAACATGCTTGGTTTGGCTAAGCGAGTCGGTGCTAGATTTCTCCTCACGAGTACAAGTGAGGTTTACGGTGATCCTCTGCAGCATCCTCAGGTCGAGACTTACTGGGGAAACGTTAATCCCATCGGTAATTTTCTTTTCTTAATTGATTCATTCATTCATTCTCTATGCCTTCTGTTTTCTTTCGTTTGTTCTGTTTTGTTCTCTAATCGGAATCTGAAAACGAAGCCTTGTTATTCCACCGTCACGTGACACGACGACGTTTTTGAGCTGCTTCTGTCTTTTGTGCCCTCTTTCCTTTTATGTGTCGGAAAATGCGCACGTTAGGAAAGAGAGAGAGAGAGAGAGAGACAGGTGTTTTATGGTGCGCCCCTCATGTGCTTTCCTTTCAGATCTGGTCCCCTCTCTTTGTACGGTCAAACCATTGAACCGTGAATAACGGGTCTTTGTGATCGTGCGGCTCTCTTATTACGTGTCTCTGCCTTAGACGCAGCCTCCACACATTAACTTCTAGCCTAACATTCACATACCGACTTTCATTTTTCTAGAGCTTCAAGTTATTTTATTACTCAGTTACTACACCGACACGTGCATGTTTAATGTTTTATTGTGCTTTGATTGATGACTGATTGGTGTTTTAATGGTGGTAACAGGTGTCCGTAGTTGCTACGACGAAGGAAAGCGTACGGCAGAGACGTTGACCATGGACTATCACAGAGGTGCCAATGTTGAGGTTGGCTACTTGTTCCTTTTCCTTCCCTTTCAAGCCAACTTATGTTTTGTCTAGTAATCGTTGCTAAAGAAGAGATAGAAAGCGTTTTCCAATGACTGAGTTTTGTATGTGTCCTGTTGATTTGTCACAGGTCAGGATTGCTAGGATCTTTAACACCTACGGTCCAAGAATGTGTATAGATGATGGACGTGTTGTCAGCAACTTTGTTGCACAGGTAGGGTAGCAAATACGTTAAATCATTGATAAAGTGTTTAGTTTCATGATTAGAGACTTAGAATAATGATGGTTTGAATTGATAATAATTGAACAGGCTCTAAGGAAAGAACCATTGACTGTTTACGGTGATGGGAAGCAGACAAGGAGTTTCCAGTTTGTTTCTGATCTGGTATGGCTTTCCATTTTCCCCCTAAAAAACGGTTCAATATAATAGTAATACAACTTGCCAACAAAAATATCTTGTTTTCTATTATTTCTTTGGTCCAACTCAAGATATATTCTCACTTTATTGTGGAAAAGGAAATTTTTAAAAAGCCAAATTTGGTAGGTGGTAATGTGTCAAATCACTATATTATTTAAACCTTTTAGAATTTAAAGTACTTGGACCTTTAAGTTTTTTTTTTTTTTTTTTGTATACATTGATACTGCTTTTTCGGGTGACATTCACAGATTAAAGGATTTTACTTGCGTGTAATAGGCATTCCAATATATTTTCATTTTTTGGGTAGAAAGAAGCCTTTAGAAGAAAAACAGGCGAAGTTAATTTGTGTCAATTGTTTCAAGTGAGCTCACATGTTATGTTATTGTAGTAAATTAGTGAGTATGTCGTGGGATCTAGTAACAAAGGCTTTTAAACATGAGACCCTAATCTCAGAGACGGTCCCCACTTTAGCAATCTTATGAAAGATGGGTATCAATATCATGTGACGAAGGACCAAATGGGGTCTCATCTTTATTACCCTTTTGTCCTGGTTTATTTTGTAGCTGTTAATTTTGTAGGATCAATCTGATTTTGTGTTTGTGTGATGCAAAAGGTCGAAGGTTTGATGAGATTAATGGAAGGAGAACATGTCGGACCATTTAACCTCGGTAACCCTGGTGAATTCACAATGCTCGAGCTCGCAAAGGTCTCTTTCTATGAATATATTCCTTTTCCGATTCTTACCTATTACCCCGGTTTCTGATATTGTGATTTGATTGGTTTTTGTTGGAAGGTGGTCCAAGAAACGATAGATCCGAACGCAAACATAGAGTTCAGACCAAACACAGAAGACGACCCTCACAAGAGAAAGCCTGACATCACAAAGGCCAAAGAGCTTTTAGGTTGGGAACCAAAGGTCTCTCTTCGTCAGGGACTCCCTCTCATGGTCAAAGATTTCCGTCAACGTGTCTTTGGTGACCAGAAGGAAGGCTCCTCCACGGCTGCAACCACCACCAAAACAACTTCAGCCTGAGCAAACGCAGAATCAAGTAGCGTCCACTGCGGTTGGTAGTGGGTTGATAACAAGAATGCAAGACCCTGCAGAGCTACTACATGAAGAGAGGAGAGCTTCATTTCTTTAAATTTATTTCGTTTTTGATTTCTATTTTGATGATAATCGTGTAAACGTAGAGTAAGAATTTGGTACCTTTACTTACTTATTCATGGACCTCACAACAATTTTAAAAGATCGTTTGTCTTCTGCTATTACAAAATTTAGTGTCATTAATGCGTTTTTTTAAGTCGAGAATATAGAAGAACAAGTGCAAATACAAGGCAACATTACTAGATTTAAAGCTCGTAATCAAAACATGTTCCACCGTTAATTCAACAATTAGAATTTTAACAAGACAAAGCGAGCATTATGATATGAAGAGGAACCACTAGCATCCATCTTGATTACTCTCACTTGGGGTAGCATCCATCACGACTACACTCACTTGGGGTTCCTGAGGACGATAATGACAGAGTCTCCACGCAGGAACATCTTGCTGATGAATCGATCTCTGTTGACAGGAAGAGCTTTGTTCTTTCCTTTTCCGGTTTTAGGGACCTAAAAAACCGGAAAATCCATGTAAGAAGAAGCACTTGTCTATACATGAAACAGAGACATAAAAAAATGGGCAGAGAAGTTTTACCTCAGTCCACATTTCTCTGACATTTTCAAGAACCATGTTGCAGTGCCTGTCAAAGGCTCTAACTCGCCCAAGGAGTTTCCTGTTGTTTCGGCAATTGATCAAGACCTGAGTGTTATTCTTGACACTCATCATAAGAACAGAGAGTGGTCCGGTGTTGAACTCCTCCTCCTCAGTCTTTCCCTGCTACAGAAGTACAAAAGAATGAGGAACTAGGATCCACATATGAAAAAACTAAAACGAGTATTAGAACAACAATGCAACCAATACAAAAGTGCCTTGTTAAGAACATCAAGTACTCATTCAACACCCTAGAAGATCATCTGTGTAATTCTCAAGACAGTGTCTCTGTTCACGAAGCACAACACTACAGAACCCAAATGACTTGTGAAGGTACTCATTCATTAACAAAATCCTCAGTCTTTCCCTGCTACAGAAGTAAAAAAGCTTGAGGAACTAGGATCCACGTATGAGCAAAAGCTAAAGATTATTAAACAACAATGCAGTAGCACAAGATTTCCTTGTTAAGAAACATCAAATACTCATTCGAAACCATTAACATTCACATACCAAAAACTCTTAACAACCTTCAGTGAGCAATTTTCAGGACATTGTCTCATATTAACTAGCACAGCCCCTAGAAAATACAGAAACCACATGACTTCTAAAGGTATTCATCAACAAAATTCCAAAAATGAGAACCCGTAAGAATCAACAAAACAGCAGGTTGCAGGAACTAATAGACATAGACATGGCAGAAATAGCAAAACTAGGGTTTATGTTTATATGCTTAGGCAGGTAAAAGAGCTTCAAATAGATCGACAAATCAGTAACGAGAAAGAGAGAGACGGGTAGAGTAACTTACGTTGGTATCTTCGTCCATGGGTTTACTGAAATCGAAAAAAACAAAACAGTGTGAAAACAAAATCGTGAAGAAGAAAGATAAAAATAAGCAGACGAAGATGAGAACCCTAGAAGAATACCTCATGTTGCTCGACAAAATTCTCCGAAACGGTGGAAGCTGCAAAGCAGGAAAACGAAGAAGATTAAGAAACTGTTAAGAGAGGTTCCCAGAGAGAAGCAGATCGAAGAAATTAGGGTTTACCGGCTAAAGCTAAATCCCGTTTTCGTTTTCCAAAGATCTCAGAGTGAGCAGAAGAATGATGGGGGAGGGAGAGTACTCGCGACTAGTCAATTAGTACATGCGGTTAAAGAGGGCTCAATTGAGAGACCCATATAATTTATTGGGTCTTAAAAGTAATTGGACTAATTGGAGTAAAGCCCATTTCTAAATTGTTAAAATATTATTATTATGGCCCATTAATAATTCATATGGACTGACAACAGAATAAAGCAGATTCTTCTCTGTTTAGTTTATTTATTACATTGAAGATCGATGGACCAAGCGGCGTCCACCACCGTTTAACCCACAAAGGTGAGTACTAGTAGCTTGTGGTCGTTTAGATTTCTCTTGACTGTTGTTACTAACGCCGTCCACGACCTTTTCAACATTGGAGGTATTATTACCTCGTATGGGAGTGACGGTGGTAAGAGAAGCGGAGTCGCCGGTACGTACGTCAAGCCAATTCACAATGTCAGCGAAAACGAGGTCCACGTTAGCGTCAGGCTCACCAGAAGTTAACCCGTGCCACATGCCTGGGTAAAGCTTGATGGTTTTGTCACGTGTGCTTGCTTTCTCGAACAAGGCTTTGCTTATCTCTGGATCAGTCACAATGTCTGCTTCACCGTGGAGGACAAGGAAAGGCAACGTGATCTCGTGGAGGGTTTCTTCGAGGTCCATGCTCGTTCTAAGCATTTCGAGTGCGGTTTTGAGTCTTGGCTTGTCTTGATATATCAGCTTGTTGTTCCTTATCTACATTTTTGGAAAACCAATACTGTTTTACTTACTATAGTTGTACACTCTGTTTAATTGTGGCAGGAGTAACTAATTCGATTAACTTGCCTCTTCGCGCTTGACAGGGTCCTTGAAAGCAGCATCGATTACATCTTTTGTAGGAACGATCTTCCATTTTGGTATAATATCTTCAACTCTTGTTAGTAGATTTATGACCACTGGGTGTGGTTTCACCTTCTCTGATATCTGCTCTTACACACACACACACAACTAATGAAAATGCTGATAAGTCATTTATATATTTTAGTCTAATGAGATTTGTGTCTTAATTTGATTACAAAAGCAGTGATTGTAAAGGGTGTTGGCTATAAAAGAAGAGAAGAGACGTGACCTTACACATAGGAGCAACGAGAATGGCACCGTTCCAAAAAGAAGGATATTTCTTGTGAAGCAACAAAGCAACTGCACCTCCCATTGATTCCCCATACAAAAATCTTCCTTTCTCTTTGTATTCTTCTTGTGCTATAAACATCATTAAAGTAGGTTTTATTAGTCTTCTTGATGGAGACTGGACATCGAAAATCGGATGTGGCCTGTGTCCAGTCTAACACCGACAGATCTAATCTAAGATGAAACCAAAACCAAACTACTAGAATGGTATATTGTCAAAAACCAAAACTAAAAAAAATAAAACGAAAACAAGGTCATCTGTGTCTACAACAGAACAAAACTAAAAGAAAATAAAACCAACTTAAAGTATTAAACTTCAATTTTTGTCAACATTAAGGATATATATTCTTCAAAGCAGAAATTAAGATACATAAATTAAATTATTAAATCAAACCAAACAAAAATGTATTTGATTTCTAAACTATATAAATCGAGAAACCCAATCCGAAACGGAAACACACTATATAATTTTAAAAAAGGTGTAAAAAAGAAAGATGATGAAATAGGTATTGTCGAGAGTACCAGAGATGAACGTGTAATAGTCATAGCAATCATTTACTATATTACTAAACTTTTTGATATAGCAACGAGCGCCCTTGGACCGACCATGTCCCTCGTAGTCCATCCCAAACACTGCGTATCCCGCTGCTGCCAGCCGTATTCCGCATTCTATTCGAAACATTATAAACGAAAAAAAAATAAAAAATTGAATTCCAATGTATAGACAAATGTGGTTAAGCAGAATTAGTTGTCAAAGATCACAATCAATGAGGGTTCACGAGTATCTCGTTGTGTTAGGAAAAGAGAAACATAACTAATACTTTTTTTTTTCCGTGGAGACTAGTTAACTTTTATATTCTGCCGATTTCATCAAACTTTTCTATAGTTAGGTATTCACACATGGAAAGTAGACGTACCATACTTAGCTTAATCTGATAGATAATGGCATGTTTTTGGTCACCGCTAAGTTATATATACTTACCATCATGGGAAAGATAGATAAACTAAGCCGCAACGGCTTTTAGGGAAGAAAAATACGAAAAACGTGAACAAGATAAGGATAGTGTGTAACGTTTCCCCAAAATAAAAGATAACAACAAACCAAAGTTAATCAAAAGCTACGAAGCAGACAAAAGTGCCATACACTCATAGAAAGGCACATAGTTCTGCAACTAATTAACAACTCTTTTATTTTATATTTTGTCTTTGCTTTTATTTTTTTTCAATATAAATATGCACCGTAAAATTATTTCCTAAACGAAGCACATACATATATGGCGAGATCGGAAGAAGTACAAATTGATCACATTTATGGTCGATGCTCTCATATAATCACTAAAACATCATCTCATTCGATAGATACTCTATCCGATGCATGCAACTATAACAAAACACACTACAAACCATATCCAAATGCATCTATATATAACAATAAGAGAGCAAATCTTATAAGACTAAGAGGAGTATTAGGTATATGTATTTTTAGATGTAATAGTGTATATATATATATATTGGGACAGAGCAGAGGAGCATTAAAAGAGAGAGAGAGGGAGAGAGATAGAAGGGAAAATTAAATAACCTCTCATGAAGCTGCTGCACTCCATTGCGTAACCTGCACAATTTTTGACCAATTCTTTACATTTATTAATTTTATAGTTAATGAATCAATCAAATCAGAGAGAAATGAAGCCTATGAGAGTTATTAGGAAAGTTTAGGGAAGATTCAAATCAATATAAGTAAGTAAGTTAGTTACCATGGCAGAGGAAGACCAGAGCTCGGGGTGAAGAAGATGGAACCCATCTGCAAGCGAACAACTCAACACCTCTCGAGTTTTTTATGTATTCCTGTGTATATCTAGTTAGTATATATATATATATATATATATGTAATTATGTAAGAACACGAATCAAGCAGAGAGGAACAGAGAATCTCTTTCGAGACAATAACTGAGCAGTAGTCAAGAGAGAGACTGAGATCAAAGAAAGACAGAAGAGACCTCCTCGTATTCGAATCTCAACTTCTTCATGCTTCCTCGATGATATTATTATTACTCCTAATTTATCTTAGATCAGAGCTCTATCTGCGTCTCATCAGAATATAAAAAGAGAGAGAGAGAGAGAGACGGAAAGGTGGTTATTATAAATTTATATTTTATTTCCTTTATAAATTTTATTTGGAACAGTAAAAGGAATTTTAATTTTCGTGGAAAATCTCAAATTAGATAAAGTTCTAGACATGATGGCTAGCTTGTTTTTGGGCTTGTGAATCATAAGCCCAATTCATTGGTACCAAATCTACCATTTGATATCGTCGGTATAATACCCAATTTAGTACATGAAGCCTTTTCGATCTTTTTTGAAAACTTTCTATTCACGATAAGAAAAAATTCAGTAGAATATTGAAGCCAAAGATAATTAATCCCAGCATTTTCTCTCAGAGGATTGATTATTTAAACTCTACAAGAAACCCGACGCGAAAATACGAATTGGATAGCAAAACTGCATAAAATCCTGAATTGTTTAACATCATCATCCAAAAAGAGAGAGAGCATAAAATATCGAAAATTAAACATGTATTCAACATAACACTAAACAAAACCATCTTCATATGTTTCATAACGACAACAAAAGAGACGCTTAGTTCATTCTCTGGGCAGCCTCCTTAGCAAGAACCCTCTCCTTTGCTTTTGTCTTGGCTTGTGACTTTGATCCCATTATGCCACCTCCCCACTTCTTCCTGTACTCCTCGTACTTGTCGTTGAAGTTTGCCTATTCACCCCAAACAAGACAAAACACGGTTAAGATATGGTCTCAGTCTCTATGCTCTCTTTTTCTCTCTACTATCCCATTGTCAAAATCAAATTCAGCTAATTTACCTTGATGGCCTCAAGGATTTTGCTGAACTCAAGCTTGTCCTCGTTCTTGACAGTGGTCAAGCACAAGGCAGCTGCAGTCTTCTGGTGAACGACCTGGAAGTAGAAGCAGGACAATGACCAATAATCAGGGCGGATGTTTAAGTAAAGAGAAACTCTAATGAGATTTGAATCTATCGAGTGTCAAATTACCGCTCCAAGACGAGATTTGCCCTTGACAATGCAGTAAGGGACTTCCATTTTCCTGCAGAGCGCAGGTAACCAGACGACCAACTCGATAGGGTCAACATCATGAGCAATGACCACAAGCTGTGCCTTGTTCTGCTCGATGAGGTAAGTCACATGGTTGAGTCCATACTTGACAACAATGGGCTTCTTGGATTCAGAAGGCTTTCCTTCGGCCTCAGATTGAGCCTTCTTCAAAAGGCGATCTTTCTTTGCAGCTTTGTCCTCTGGCCTGTACTTGAGAAGGATCTTGAAGAGATTGGTCGCTGCAAAAACAAATCCATGTTAAGCAACTGATCCTTGAAAAACAAAGAGAACAAACACATACATCTCTGATAACAGTAGCAAGGCAAGTTAGATGGGAATTAAAGTGGTTTGCAAAGAGACTTACCAAGATTCTTGTCAAGGGTCTTGGTGAACTGGTTAAGAGCCGGAGGAACCTTCAACCTCTGCTTAAGGATACGCTTCTGCCTTTGAAGACGGATGGATTTGGGCCATTTGATATAGCGGGAGAGATCCTTCTTAGGAGGCAAAGCTCCACCGATACCGAATTGCTTGGGGCGTCTCTCAAACAAAGGGTTGGTAACTTTCTCCTAAAGACACCACAAAATCTAATGAGAACAGTCGGAGAAGAGTAAGCAATGACAATGCTTCAGGGAAATGTTAAGAGCATACCGGTTTCTTCTTGGCAGCTACTTTCACTCCCCTCTTGGGTGCCTAGGCGGAAGAAACAGATCAAAAACAAACTCGGAAATAAGAATCAGAGACAGGACTCACTACATCATAAGCTATACGAAGAAACGACTAATTCGATGCATTCAGAGTGTAATAAACTACGAAACCAAACGAAGCCAGCACACTCGTGTACTAATTCTACGCTAGCATCCATGGAAATCAAGCAGTTTAATCCAGAACATTAATTTGAGGATTTTTACAATAGCATATAGATCTGAATCGAAGGAAACTGAGAAACCAAAAAAATGAATCAAACGGAGGAAGTGAAAGCTGAAAATGGAGTAAATCGGCGTACCATAGTTGTCGATTTCTTCTGGAGGTAGACAGACGGCTGATGTGAGGTGAAGAGCGGCAAAGCACTGGAATTAGGGTTTCGTGTTATCTCTATTTATAAAGGACTCCACACTTTTGCTAAATTACACTTTTGGACACCTATTAGATTATGCCTATTTTTTTGGCATCTCAAACTTAAAATGCTATTTTTAAGTATTCAATCACTAATGGTAGATACTAGATTTGATTATATGAGTGAATACTTAAAATTCACACACACACCATTCAAAATTACAATGGATATTTCTAATTAAAATCCTTAGGTGTAAAACAAGATGGCTATTGAAATTCAGTAATTTTGCTGTATGTTGCAAAAAGACATTATACACTCGCTATTTCACATTTAATCAGCACTGATGCAATTCGACGGACTTCGTGTGTTTTCCTTTGGAGTTACATGTATGTATACAGAGGCAATACCAAAATTGTGCTACATAGAAAACCCCCCCAACATTCCTCTACTGGCTCAGCCACCTAAATTCGAATTCCAACTCCAAGACCTTAGTTAGTCTTGTTTCGGCTCTGTCCTGGTGCTATTAGCTAAAACACTAAAAGCAGACACGAGTCCAGCCGTGCCAACAACATGAGCCCAGTTTCTTGTGCTAATAGCAACTGCTGCTCCAGCCACAGCTCCTCCTACCAAAGCATTCACCCAATCACTCTTGCCTCGATACCTTTGAAGCCCACAATGTGTCATAGTAAAAACACCACTTACAAGACCTGACACCGAAAACAAAGTGATACTGATGAGAAGCAATCACTTATTTGGAACCAAGTTTTAATTGAGAAGCAGTTCAAGCAATTAATCCAAAAACTTAGAGCTAAGCTAAATTTGCACAAAGATCATCATGATCTTCGAGGACAAGAAGTATATGCAGCATTCTAATGACAAGAAGAGTATCAAAGCCTAAAAGTTATAACAATCCTGTACCTAAATTCCATAGCCACTATTAACCTGATGTGTAAAACAAAAACAAAAACAAAAAAAAAAAACACACAGAAAGAAGCAGATTACCGCATTGAAATCCGAATCTGCCAATGGATTTCGCCTACACTAGTCAGAAACCCCAAGCTAGGTTAGTCTGAGAGGTAATTGCTCACATTGAAGAAAAAACAACAAAAGCAAGAGAGATTGGGTTACCACAAAGGAAGCCTGAGATACGCCGCTTAAACCTGATGAAGCAAATCATCAGCAACAACGCACCAATGACATGACTGAACTGAAAACTAGAATCTTAATTCAATGATTAGCTAATTTCGTTCGATACCTATTTTACGTGCGTCACGAGGTCCGGCGCAAAACCCATATAATCCACCGGCCTAAGCTTCAACAACCAGGAAACAAAAGAAAAATATGTTGAATATCTCAGACAGGTATAAGACATGACTCCAAATGGACATAAAGTATTACCGTCGCGACACGGAGAACTGATTCGACGGCGAGGGAAGAGCAAGGCACGGCGGAGAGCAGCTCTTCCTCCATCTCGATCCTCCTCCTCTCTGTACACAATTAGAACAAAACCCTTTTTAAGTTTCCGTACATTGAGAAACCAATATTCAATTACATACCGGTTTAGTTTGGTTTTGTCAAGAACCATTTACATATTTAAAATCCGATTTCTGATGATTCTTTTTTTTTTTGGTAACAACAAAACAAATGATCAAGGCAATAGCTTACACAAATCCAATTTTTCATATTCACAATCTAAAGCTTGAATCTTTTGTATGGAACATCATCATTCGTGCCATTGTTCAGAATGTTTCGCCGGCTCCGCTACATTCTCCGATCTCCGTCTACCTCCGTATGCGCCACCATGGCGTCAGACCTGATTTTCATACTTTTCCGTTTCTTCTCCCTTGTTTTGACACTCCGATTCATCTTCCCCTTGGAAAACGAACTCATGCTCAGATCCTTCTCTTTGGACTTGATAAAGACCCCTATGTCCGAACCTCTCTGCTCAATATGTATTCTTCTTGTGGCGACTTGACTTCTGCTCAGCGAGTTTTCGATGAGTCAGTCTCGAAGGATTTACCTGCTTGGAACTCGGTGGTTAATTCCTATGCCAAAGCTGGGTTCCTCGATGATGCGCGGACACTGTTCGATGAAATGCCTGAAAGAAACGTTATTTCCTGGAGCTGCTTGATTAACGGCTACTTTATGCGTGGCAAATACAAAGAAGCGCTTGATTTGTTCCGAGAAATGCAATTACCTAAACCAAACGAAGCTTTCGTCGAGCCCAACAAGTTTACATTGTCCACTGTCCTCTCGGCTTGTGGACGATTGGGTGCGCTCGAGCAAGGGAAATGGGTCCACGCTTATATCGATAAACACCAAGTGGAGATTGACATTGTCTTAGGCACAGCTCTCATTGATATGTACGCCAAATGTGGAAGCCTCGAGAGAGCAAAACGGGTTTTCACTGCCTTGGGGTCGAAGAAAGACGTCCAAGCTTACAGTGCTATGATATGTTGCTTAGCAATGTACGGTCTCACAGATGAGTGCTTCCAACTGTTCTCTGAGATGACCACTAGTAACAACAACATAAACCCAAACTCAGTGACATTTGTTGGCATTCTCGGTGCTTGTGTACATCAAGGTATAATAAACCAAGGAGAATCTTACTTTACAATGATGATTGACAAATTCGGTATCACTCCGTCAATCCAGCATTATGGTTGTATGGTTGATCTCTACGCAAGAGCTGGTTTGATCAAAAAAGCAGAGAGCTTTATAGCGTCTATGCCTATTGAGCCTGATGTACTCATTTGGGGGTCTCTCTTAAGCGGATCAAGAATTTTTGGGGATATCAAGACTTGTGAAGGTGCCCTCAAGCGACTCATTGAGCTAGATCCTATGAACAGTGGAGCCTATGTGCTTCTCTCTAATGTATATGCCAAAACAAGGAGGTGGATAGAAGTTAAGCGTATCAGACACGAAATGGAGGCAAAACAAAAATACCTACCTCTCTGAATTCTTTGCTAAAAACTATTAAACGATTTCTGAAGTAATTACAAATTCTCTCTACAGGTAAAGGGCATTAAGAAAGTTCCCGGATGCAGCTCCGTTGAAGTTGAGGGAGTGATTCACGAGTTTTTTGTAGGAGATGAGTCTCACGAAGAGACCGAAAAGATCTACGCCATGCTCGATGAGATAATGCAGAGGCTGAGAGAAGCTGGATTTGTTTCAGATATCAAAGAGGTTTTACTTGATCTTGACGAGGAACGTAAAGAGATGGCTTTGTCTTACCACAGTGAGAAACTGGCGATTGCGTTCTGTTTGATGAAGACAAGGCCTGGAACCCCAGTGAGAATCATCAAAAACTTACGAATCTGTGGAGACTGTCATCTTGTGATGAAGATGATCTCGAAACTTTTTAGTCGAGAAATTGTTGTGAGAGATTGTAACAGATTTCACCATTTTACTGAAGGGTCTTGCTCTTGCAGAGATTTTTGGTGATACAGTGACAACAATGTTTGTGTTGGATTAAAAATACACACATTACTGAATTTTGGAGATTTTGAAATCAAAGCCGAAAAATAAATAAATAGATAGGACAGCAAAATTCCCACTCATATATGTTTTTGTATAAAGATAAATATCCATCATCTTTGATGAACAATGTACAATTTATACATCGACGCCGCTGAAATAAGAGGAGGCATACATACATATACACTCAGTCGAGAATTTCCAGTAAAAACAAACATATTGTTTTAGCACTACAAGAACCAAAGTATCAGATCGAGAAGTCACCAGTGACTGAGAAAGCTCCTACGGCAGAGCAAGACGTCAAAACTCTATTTGTAACTTATACTATCTTTATCTACAAAAAAAAAGACAACACTGCCAGCAACAAATGGCCAATCAGAATTGAGTTTGTGTAAGCATAAGGTAACTTAAAAAAAATTGCAAAAAAAAATAATAGATGCAACTCTTTCGTACCTCCTAAAACTTAGAATGCTTATCACCAGAACAGGAAAACCTACTATAACTCCAACTCTTGTAATCTTATTATATATTTTCTTTGTAATACCCTAAATGGCTTATTTAGATGAGAACAGTTTAAGATCTGCAAATAAAACATCCAAATTAGATTAGCACAGACAAAAGAAGAGCTTGTTGAACCAAAAAGATATTGCAATTGATGTACCGATGACTGACCTGATACTGGGAGAACTATATTTCACTGTCATCGAAAGAGAAAATCCAGTACCAGAAGTTACATCTTCATTAAGTTACATCTTCGTTTCTCTGTATAATCCATACATGGCTCTTGGGTAATTGGTTGGGAAGGAAGCTTGTTATGATGTTGCTTATGTGAATTTTTCCTCGGTCGAATAAGAGAAGCATCTGAGTAAGTCAAATTCCAAGTTCTTTCCTTGGTCTACCAGAAACGTCTTCAAAGCGGACTCCGTCACCAAACTCTTCTTTGTATGTACAAATGACTACCGGATCCAAAGAAAATCTTGAAATGCCGTTTGTGAACGGAAATGGACCCAGAGTAGCAAGGCAACAGTGAAAAAGAGTTTGCCTCTTCTCAGTCTTTGTAAATAAGTAGCTTCATTTTTCTGTCTTTCACCGGTTATTGGCCTTCATTGCAAGCTTCACTAAATATAGAAATCCCTCCATGTCTTGAAAGTTATAATCAAGGGCGCTTTTAATGGATAAAATACCCTCTCCTTGTTGTTGGGCTTCCCCCGAGTTTTCAATACAAGCTGCTAGTGCCACACGTGATTTCCTTGAGGCATCCATTGCCAGATTTACATCCTGAGCCTACAAACAAAAGAGAGTATGAACTTAATTATTCACACTGGCCAATGTTTATGACTTTTCACGTTAATTGCATATTCATCTTCGATTCAATTAACAAAATAAACATTCAAGTATAGCTGTGGGAAATGACTTGCAAGAGGCATTAGTACACTTACAAATTGAAGCAGACGTAAAATATTAGAGCGGTTTTGCGCAGAAATGACATGGTTCCCCGCAACTAAAGGAGAGCTGATGCCCCTTGAGGTGCCTACTCTGTCTGCTGCTGCTGGATGGTTCACATTATCGACATCTGAGGCAGAAGATGAAGGAGACTCACCTAAAATGCAAAGACAAGAGCATTATAACGGGAAAGAATTTTTAAGACATGGCTAATAAGGGATTTGGTTATTTCCAACTTAGCTTACCTGGCGGAACCATTTGCAGAGAAGTCTGCAATTCATTTCGATATCTATTAGCACTTGTGTAGGAGGAATTAACCACTCTCATATACGCGACCTCCATGCATTTGTAAGCCAGAGCAGCGGCTCCCATATCTTTAGACTTCTCATATTCATGGGCACAAAATCTATCACGAAAAAAGGTTTCAATGCTAACAACTGGGAAAGAAGGAACAAATGTAATTTTTCTTTTTTCCTCACAAATGTAAATTACCCGCAAAGATTCGCTGTGCTACTATAAATCTTCATAGATTGGACCATTGTCTCTCCTTGTCTAGCACTCTCATTGCTACTCAGCTCCAAGACAAAAGCACCATGAAGAAACTTAAGGCAAGCCTGGAAGTAAAGCTCAATGTGCTCAAGGTTCGATACAGAATTCTGCAACAACAACAAAAGAAAGACCATAAGAAGCGAATACAAAGAGAAAGAGAGATTACACTGAAACTGAATTATGAGAAAAACCTTGAGACGGTCAGCTGTATGTTTCAAGTCTTTAGCTTCTTTTAGAATATGGGCGGCCTGCACAGATGTTACTTCCTTTCGTAAGGGGCTTGGAGAGGGCTCGCTTTTCCTTCTTATTTGGGCTGTTGTCTTTGTCACATCATCAGCTTGAAGATTATTATTTCCAGCTGATGTGCTGCATTTATCGACTTTCTTACGGACAGAAAGCATAGATGAATCCCCTTGGACACCTCTGGATGGTGGCCTTGATGGTGAAGCTAAATCTGCTCTATCTCTATTACCCCTTTCTGATATTCTTTCGGAGTCATAAGGTTTTGGAATGTTTGGTCTCACGACCATATCTGCTCTACTGTCAGGACTACCATCGTATATTTTCTTTTCAACATGTCTTGGACCATCCCGTAAATCAGACCTGATGCTTTGGTTCTTGTCTTTGGACCGAGAAGATGAACCTTTTCCTGGCTTCTTTGCCAATGAATCGTTGCTACGTCGATGATGGTCACTAGACTGCTTTCCTTCACCAACAATATGATCCAGTTTTCGCGGTAAATCCTTGTGGCCACCATTCTCATAATTAGCATCGAGAGAAGGATCAACACGCTCTTTGGCTTTCAAAGCTCCTTTATCATCCCAAACATCAAGCACAGAAGACTCATGGGATCCATGTTTGTCCTTCATCCGCGTTTGCGATCTATCACTCCCACCATCATCTTCACCTTCACCATCTGAGAATCTTCTCAAACTACCTGCTGCAAAGACGTTAGCATCAGAAGATTCTTCTTTCTTCTTTCTCGCAGATATACTTTTCTCCGGGTTGGAAATCCTCATAGGAGAGGAAGACACCGACTCAACAGGCGAACATTTAGCTTCGTGGCTGTTTCTGGGTTTATGAGAATCAGAAATCTTAGAAGAACTTGAGGTGGCTGCGATTGAGTTCTGAACATGTCCATACTCTCTTTGCGAATGACTTCTATTTTTCTTTTCCAACTTCCCATTGCCTTGAGAGTAACTAGGCTCTTTTTCTTCATTACGAACTCGAGCTTTCTTTCGTTCATGATTTTCGTCCTCACTGTAAATCCTCGAACCATGGCTTTCTCTCAGCTTCCTCTTTTTAATTCCCCCTGTGCTATTGCTATTTCCTGTGTCTGAAGCTCCTCCTTCCTCTTTTAGCATTTTGGAGGAGACTCGAGGCTTGGGCTTTATATCTGCTGACGTGACAGGGACACCGCTACTCGAGGTAGGGCGGCCATTTCCATGTTCAGGTTCATCAGGAAAAAGAAAGCTTTCGATCTTCATTTTTTTGGACAGCATAGAACTCTCTAGATCTGCTTTTCTTTTGTTATTTACCTTCAAGCTCTTTGACTCATCAGAGAGGTGATCCACTGCTTTTCCTTTCTCTTTCTGTTTCTGTATTTGCCTCTTATCCTCGGCAAAATTGCTTAGTCCATGCGAATTTTGAATGCCATTTCTTGCCGGTATATGGAAGGTCTTGTTAGTTTCTACAGTTCGAGCACCTTCTTTCTCCATTCCATTATCTAGCTTTCTGAAACCCTTTTTCTTCTTCTTCGTGTTGTCATCTCCCTGGTTAAACAGAGGCTTAGGGCCACCGGGATTACTCTGCATTGGAGCCTGGCTCTCAGGGACAGGGATCTGATACATTGCATATAGAGCTTTCGTTGTTTCGTCTTCAGGAACATTGCAATAGTTCACTCCAGGCCTAGAACACACGTTATCATAAAGAGTATCATTTTCTCTTAGTTCCTCATTCCAAAAAAAGTAAGACCACAAACACAGAAAATCAAACACATTCTGCCAACCACCTCATATATCACACCCACGAAAATAATAGAACCAATAAAAGAGAATTTGGAAAAGAAAAAAACTCACAGCCAATTAAGCATCGTGCACATCCATTTCTCAGGAAGGTCTTCTGGAAAGACGCCAAAAGGAAGAAGCCGCCACTTTCCACATTTGTCACAAGCAACCCAATGTTCCTGTATGATCACGGGATTTGCTTTCGGAAGAGAAGCATCAGAACCAAGTTTTCTCAATACTGGCTCAGGACCAACATTGGGAAATTCTGCCAGAGGGAAGTTTGATTTTTCAGGCATATCTTCTAAGGCCGGAAGTCCCTTTTCTGACATCCGAGAATCTTTTACTTCCAATGAACAATTCTGTTCCTCTTCTTCTTCAGAGTCCCCTATGTCTCCAAAAAAGTCTTTGTAAGTGTCTTCGGCTTTTTTTCCATCATTTTGAAGTTTCAAGGCTGCCACTTCCTTCTTCTCAGCTTGACCATTCATCTTACTCTCAAAAACAACAGAGCCTGGCAGTTCCTTGAACTTTGATAAAGATTGTGGCTCTTGTTCTGTCCTATCATACTTCTGGTTTCTCAAAGGATGTTCTGGCTCCACCTTATGACCACTTTTCGACTTTGAAGCACTCAATTCCTTTTTGACCGAATCAGAAGCTTTGCTTCCTTTGTATTTGCCAACTTTCCTTGAGTATCCTGAAGCCTCATCATCACCAGGTTTAATCTTTTTGTCTTCCCGAACACTTCCAGTAGAACTAGTCTTCAGATTCTCATGATTCCCCCCAAGATCTTTATGGCGAGTTAGACCCCACGATCTACTGTCGACATCACCCGCCATTTCGCCCCAAACAGTGCCATTGCAGTTTTCCTTGGATGCATCAAATAATCTACTAATGGTTGTTTGTTTTTCTGCAGCAGTAGGAAATGATGTGTTTGTAACTATTGAATCCTTGACGGTGGCATCAGATCCATCGAACGGGCCCTTCTTACTGCGGACATTCATCTCCGCACAAAAGCTGCTCCTCTCCACCGCCTTTTTTTTCTTCTCCGCTGATGGTTTCTCTCCAGCCTTCTGAGGTGCCAAACCGTTCGCCATAGCATAAGAGCTCTCAGTGAAATTCCTGGGTGGGGATATATACTTATATCCCTTCTCTGATTTTTCCCTTTCAATGAATCGAATCAGATCATCAGAGAGAGGAGACAACAAATGACAATGATCCACAGGAAGGGACATCATTACCTGCATAAAAGAATATATCAGCATGACAAGCATACAAAGGAGACTGTTTCAGTACTGTGAAACAAAACAAAGGAAACCTCACATTAAGAATACTGGTGGGAGACTCCATTAAAGAATAACCTTGAGGTTCCCCATTCATCCCTTCACTACCTGAAAGGCTATTATTATCGAATGACAAAGAAGGTGATACATCAAGTCCAAGGCCACTGTATATCGCAGCAGCATTCTTTTCGGTGGATAAACCGTCTGATACCATCTTAATCCGAAGCTTCAGAGAGTTCTGTTTACTGAAGACACCAGGTTTCTTGGGTGCAGAATCCTGTCTGGAACTAGAATTGGGTTTCTTGGATTTCATTGATTTTTTGGGGTTTCCAGAGGAAGTAATCCCAGATTTTTCCTTTTTAGGAACACTAGACGAAGCTGCATTGCCACACTGGGACTGAGAGAAGAAAGATGGTAAGAGAATAAACATTACGGAAATTACAAAGAGCAAAACGCAGGCAAAGAGAAACATATACCTCCCCTGGTAAGTTGTTTGGGGATCTAGTCCCTGTAGAACTCTGAGGTTTTGCTTGTGTCTTTGGTTGAGCCCAAACAGGGGAACGTTGATAAGTTGGTAAGAAAGAGCCATAGCCACCATATTTCGCCCCTGTAATCAAATGCAAAGGACTAGTTTCACACTTTGTGGACTAACCAAGAAGAAAAGTTGCTGCCAAACATCAACATACCAAGATTCTCTGCTGAAACACCTCCCTCGAAGTCTTTCTGGAAGTGTCCAAGGATGTGTTGAAGCTTCTCATCCTTCCAATGAAACAATAGAAAAATAAAGTCAACAACCAAACATAGTTTACTTCCCTGATAACAAATTCTAGACTCTTAGATGTGGATGCTTTAACGGAACTTCTGTGTCGATACTACTGAAGTGAAATTAAAAAAAAAAAAGAGCCATTTAAAATCAATCTGTGGACACATCTCCAGTAAAATTGTAACCGATAAGATGAAAGTTGTCCATATATACGCTGTAAAAAGATCAATCGAATCAAATGAATACACGCGGCACTCTGAAACTAAAGAATTCTAAATGGAAATTTAACCACTTGACCAATCTACGACGAGCAATTAAGGTGGTGTTTTGTTGCGATTGAATCATAATGGAACTACCAAACAAGATATCTACAACATTTAAACGAATACCATATAAACTGCATACACATCTCTAAAGCACCAAAAGTATATATAGATCCCTACCCAAACAGAAGCAATCTAATTCAAAGAAACTCTATGTAAGACAGAAAACAGTGCAACAATAACACTTGCAACATTCATAATCTAAGTTGACAATAAGTTACGAAATCAAATATAAATAAATAACTATATGGATAACTCGTAGATTGATAATAAGCTGAGAAGAAGGCCTCACAATGTAAGAGAGATCGTTATCAGGGTCTATGCTTCCACCGTATTCATTAGTAATATTGTAAGAGCAAGCCTCTCCTTCTTCAAGTTCAGACTCCTCCATGTCTAATAGTTGTAGCTTCAACTCAAAACCCTAGAGTTAACCCTAGCCCCTTTGTAACATTGCAATCACCGAAGCCCCAAAAAAATATCAATGAAGCGGTGGAATCAGACCCATATCCACCCTAAGAAAACCACAGCGTGACGCAAAAGTCTACCCTACCGACCAACGAATCACTAGAACTCGACCCAAATCCCAACCTAAGGAACAAATTAGAGAATCCGATCAAAGCGAATACAACACACAAAACTAGAAGAACATCCCAGAAAGTGTAAATTGTGATGTTGCAACGATTAAGCAATATCGGCGAATTTAATTTGAAGAAAACAATCGGATCGAATGAAATCAGAATTGTGTGTCTTTTTCCGATTTCTTCCCAAAGGATCAAAAAAAAATATATATGTGTGTCCGATCTCTTTTTTTTTTTTTTTTAATTGCTAAGGCAAAATCAATGAATTAAGCTAAGCACCCCTCTCTCTCTCTCAGGCCCCAACCAAAAAAACGTAAGAATCTCCCGGGTTTTGGTATAGGGGCTGCCGCGGTTTATTTTTTTCCTTTTTTTCATTTATTATTCTGTAATGTTTCCATTTTTTTTCTCTTTTCTACGTGTCACAAAACACAACGAAACTATTTTTCCGCTGGATAACACAATAAACCTATGAAAGTAAAAATCATAATAATGTAACACTATGTTAAGTAGATTAAAATAAATAGTTTATGAAGGACTACTCTTTTTCACTTTCATTTTTATTTTTATACGTTATAATGAGAACCAAATATATCTTTAGCTTATACGTCCCCCACTTGCTTACTAGCTTTTTTTTGCTGGTGGTCTGAAAAACGTTACTATTCAAAGTGAGTGAGAGTTACACACTTTGTCACTATTTTATTAATCATTTAGTTGTGTGTGATTCAAACTTATAGATTGTATTTGTTAAGCCTAATGGCGTTTTCTCTATTTAGAGATGTCCAAATTAGTAGATTAAAACACCCAAAGAGTATGAATCCTATATTTTTTTTTTCTTTATGTGTACTGCATTTATTATATATGTTTTTCCACATCAACCCATATAATTATAGTTATGTGACTAAATTTCATAAAGTAAATAAAAACTTGTAAAGGTACCCCCACATTCGCTCGTTAATTTTGATATCTTCATTCCATTTAGTATGCATTTATGTGATATATCTCAGTGTAAATTACAGGATATTCGAAATATTCGTGTCAATTTACAAATACAAGAGAATTGATTACAATGATGGTCTTTTAGATTGGTTCTTGTGTATTTTTATGATTAAAGATAAATTCCAAATAACTTTTATTTAATAAATTAGTTCTTATTTAAGAGACAAAATCAATGGCTTTTAGATAAAACTCTTTTAAGAGACCATTGATAATGATGTTTTTATCACTCATCCGGAATGAGAATATTCTTATGGATCTCGATCATGTACAAAATGTACTCCGATAAATCATAACACTATTTAAAGATGTCTTCGTAGCGTCGTTTTGCAAGTAATAGTTATGAGATAGAAGTAAAAGAAATAGAAAACATGAAAAAAATGAAGAGCCGAAGACAGAAAAATAAACGTAGAGAGAGAGACCATAGCCAACAAACAAAGAAAAAAACGTAAAGAGACAAAACTATTATCTACAAAGCAAGCTCTGGTTTTGACGCGTAAAAGAAAATGGTTGCACTGATCTGCGGCGAAGCTTTGGTCTATTTGGAAATTTCACGTGCTATGAAGTTGGAACTACATACGTACAGTATTTATCTCACGCAATATATATAAGATCGTCTCCTATACATGCCGCAGCTCTCCATATTTGAAGTAAAATATATTAGCTAGGTAGTATTTGTAAAATGTAAATTTTACTTCAAGAAAGCATATGTAAAACAAGTGGGGGTGGCTCAAGAAGCTTGAGGACCAAAACTGACAAAATTACCCCGCCGTTCGTGTGGATAAGAACCAAAAGATGATAGTAAAGCAGACGACTGTAATGTACTTTCGTCGGTAAAATGGGTTAATCTCGTCCACACAGCCAACAATTCTCATACCAAAGTCAAAGAGATCTCTCTACCTTAACACGTTAAATGCGTGCTCTTGGACACATCTTTTTTTTGTTCACCAACTTCCCTAACACATGTTGTTTTTTTGTTTTTTTCTGTCTGTTACTATATTTTTCAATTTAACATATTTTAATATCAACTAAATAAAGATAAATGATGGGCAATGTTTGTAAATAACACTAAATATTTAAATTACATAATTTGGTAAGAAGCTAGGTTGGGTTACTAGCCCGCCACGTGTCATTATCTAAAGGGTTCGATACTTGTCTGTAATCCGCCGTTCTAATTTTTTTTTTGGTTTTCACAATATAAGCAGGGCAGAATAGTAATTTTATTGCATCTGATTCATCTTCCTCCTCCCAACTTAGGCCTGAGCTTGCAAGCACCAGCGAGCAGCGGAAGATTTTAACACCGAACGAGGCCACGACTTAGGATTACGAACGCCAGCGAGAAGAAACTTAAATTTGGCAATCAAATTGCGGTTTGGTCTTAACGGAAGCATCTATTGGGGCAATATCAGCAGCATCCCCGTGACTGTGAGCCTCTTCTTTTCCTTGTTTCAAGAACCAATGCATTTGGGATTGAAAGGGATTTAGTTTCTAGGATTTATCATTATTTTTGGTTGTGATTTTGGTGTATCCTGAATTCCTGGCGAGGGTTCTTTGTGTTGTTGCTATCACATTCGATTTTGTTGAGAGATTTGGAAGAGAGGCTTAGGATTTAGGGTTTATGTATCATGTCAAACTTGTTATACTGCCGACGGTTTTGTCTGAGATCTTCGCGTCCAATCAATTCGGGAGATTCTGTGTCCATTTCGCAATTGATCACTCATAAGCTAAGGTGTCTACTGAGTAGAGCATTGTGTTCAGTCTCAGAAGGCAAAACCGAGGTTGCCAAAGAGAAGAGACCATGGTTAAAGTCGTTTACTGTCTCGTACCTCGTGAACTCATGTGGGTTGTCTTTGGAATCTGCTAAGTCAAAGTCCAGATTCGTTAAGTTGTCATCTTCCGAAAGACCAGACTCTGTACTCACACTGCTCAAGAACAGTGGCTTCACCAATGAGCAGATCATTAGGGTTGTCAAATCATTCCCTACTATTCTGATAGTGAACCCTGAGGTTGTACTCTTGCCAAAACTCAGTTTTTTCCGTTCAATCGGGTTATCCAGCTCTGATACCGCCAAACTTATCTCAAATTGTCCCACAACGCTGTCCCTTAGCTTGACTAACAGGCTGATCCCTTGCTATGATTCCCTCAAAAGTATACTCGGTGAGCAAGAAAATGTCCTCAAATGTCTGAGACGTGGATATTGGATTTTCACTTTGGACACTGCAAAGTTCTTGGCTACACGGCTATCCCTCTGTCGGGATATTGGAGTCCGGGACCAAAGCATCAAAAGACTGGTCCAAAATGGTCCACTCGTGTTCTTCTGCTCCGAGAGAAAGTTCAACGAGGTCCTTAACAGAGTTCGTGACTTTGGTTTTGACCCCAAAAAGATGTATTTCGTTCATGCTATGTTAGTTTTCTTTCATGTTAGTGAATTCACCATGGAACACAAGTTTGGGCTGTACCAACAGTTTGGTTGGTCCAAAGAGGATTGTGTCGCGGCATTCATGAGATTCCCAAATTGTGTGAAAATATCGGATGAGAAGATAACGGGAACCATGGAGTACCTCATAAACAATGTGGGTCTCCCGCCTGGTACCATCGCTATGCAACCTTTTGTTTTGGGTCTAAGCTTGGAGAAGAGAATCAAACCGAGGAACATGGTGATCTCTGAGCTTCTGTCTAAAGGGTTTGTGAAGAAAGAAGATTTGAACTATTTCCAGATTCTTAAGATTAAAGATTGTGTGTTCATGGATAAGTATGTTCTGAAATTTCAGCAGGTTTCTGCTCTCCAGCCATGCCCTTGACAGAAGAGATTGTGTGTTTGTGTGGTCGTAGATTGATGCTGTCAAAATTTTAGATTATAATGACCCCAATGCTTAAGAAAACTTTCAAGACAATTAGTTGCAGACGGTTAACCAAAGAGCTTGTTCTCTGCAGTTTTCAGATCAATGGCAGTTAGGCTCCGAGACTTGCATGCCAAACTTTGTATTCCAGAAAATCAAAAAGAAGCATTCTTATCTGTTTTCTTTGTTTGACCTGTTTAATTCGTTTTTACTTTAGCTTCGACTCTCACCTGTTCACTTACTTCGACCATGTTGCAAAACAACTTTATTTTATCACAATTTGAAATTGTTGTCAACAATAGAAATTGAACTACCTTTTTAACACTGTCTTCGCAAAAAGTAATAACATCAAAAATCTTGTTTTTAGAATGGTTTGAAAAAATGAATTTCCGTTTGTCTAACTCGGTCTTAAGGTTTGGTCCAATCAGGTATGCCCACCGATACTACTATTTGCTCATAGAATCATTCATATGTTACATATAAAAATGATTAAAAATATTAATTATAGTGTGTGTACAAAGTTTTCATTTGAGTGTAGTTCCAGGATTTATCCATAAGTAGCAGAAGAAGCAGCTACAGAATCGGAGAGTTCTTCCATGAGTTCCTTTTGCTCCAAAGCAGCACAAGCCTGCAATAAGAATTATACAAAAGCATCTTTTAGGTGCACATTAACGAATATAAATGTAACATTAAAGTTTGAGGTTTAGGGTTTAGGACCTGCACTGCATCCTCTAAGGCACCGTCAAGAAATGTTGTAAGCGCAAAGTTCATCTTTAGCCTATGATCAGTCACTCTACTGTCCTGTAATTTTCAGACATCATAAGCACAGAATTCATCATATTTTATAGCTAGCTTGGAATCCATGTATTACCTTATAATTGTATGTTCTTATCTTTTCTGAACGAGCTCCAGTCCCAACCTATTTCCGCAAGAATTGACATAGAGCAGAATAAGATGAATCTGCGATGATGAACTTAAGTTTAGAAATACTCTGAGAATAGTAAAACGAAGTGGACCTGAGATTTCCTTTCATTCCTTATCTTCTCTTGTTGTTCCCTTACTTTTATTTCATACCTAATATAAAAAAATAATGTATCAAAAGAAAAGACTAAGGTGGGAACTGATAGAGGAAGAAGAAGAAGAGCAGAGAGTTTGCTCCTTGAATGTTGCTTACAGTTTTGCTCGCAGAAGCTGGAAGGCACGAGCCTTGTTCCTAATCTGAGTTCTTTCTTCTGTACAGAAAATGCGTATACCTGATGGTTTGTGAAATAGATCTATAGCCGTCTCCACCTTGTTCACATTTTGCCCTGTACCAAGACCTCTTTTCAGTATTATTAGCAAGTGAAAGGTGAGAGAAACAGAAAGTAAGTTTCCTTAGCATAACCTCCAGCGCCGCCAGATCTTGCAGATGTAAGTTCAATGTCCTTTGGGTCAATCACCACTTCCACTTCATCAGCCTATGACAACAACAGAAACAAAGCAGAGATGACAGTTATGGACTGGTTACCAAGTTTCAATCAGAATATTGAAAAATGCAACATGTAAAAGCTAGTTTACCTCTGGCATGATGGCTACAGTTGCTGTAGAAGTGTGTACACGACCCTGTGTTTCTGTTTGAGGAACACGCTGGACTCGATGAACACCTGATTCATACTTGAGCTTGCTATAGACACGATTTCCTTTAATCTCCATCACACATGTCTTGTAACCACCATGTTCAGCCTTATAAAAGTAGGAAGATCAAAAGCTATATGTGTGAGCAACATGTCTCTAAGTTCTTATGCTCTACTGCAATTTTTTTCATCATTAACTCCTTCAATAGCCAAAAGAAAAAACAGAGCATCTCACCTCTGAGCATGAAACCATCGAAAACTTCCAAGAACTGCGCTCGCTGTACCTTTGATACATCCGCACCTGCAAGCAAAAGAATAACGCAAAGTAGATTTGATTCACTATAGAATCTCGAAGTTTCATTTATTGCACTTGCTTCTCTTAGCCATAAAATATAGGAACAATCACATTTGAAAGTTTTTACAATTAAATGGGGTTGAAACAAAATGGTGAACTACCATCAGATGAGTATAATTTTTCTAAATTCTAAGCATTTCCAGTCAGAAGACATAATACTCAGATAGAGGGGCAGAAGAAATAAAATAAAGGAAAGCATGTACCTACAAGGTCACCAGTCCAAATTGCAGCTTCATCGCCACCAGTTCCTGCTCTAACTGCATAAGGAACTCGGATTTTAGACTCATCCAGAAGTAGATAAGTATAACAATGGAGGCAACTGGGAGCAAAAGGCAGTTATTCAAGAAAAAGGCTAGTGTGGGACAAATGATACTACTTTCCAAGATAGAGTTAGTCAGTTACCTTCGAGCAATATGTTTCTGGCATCAAGAGGATCGGAAGGAAGAAGTAACACCTGACACAAGTAAAGACAATGATACAACTTAAGGATCCAAACCAAAAGAGGGAAAAATCAGCAACATTCGAATTTCAGCTGCCAAATAACTCAGCTATGGAACTAAGTCCAAGAGTATTGACTAGTTAAGATGCTGAAGGAAAAGGGTCTAAACCTTAAGTTGTTTTTCAAGCTCCTCAATTTCTTTAGAGAGGGAGTTGATTTCACTTCCTATCATTTCAGCCATATCTTCATCATCTCCAGCCTCTTTCGCCAAAACTGAAGCAATAAACCAATCAAAACAAGCTTACGAGTAACAAAATCAAAAGCAAAAGAAAAAAAAAAGGAGGAGACTTGAAGAGACCTTTGCTTTCTAGTAACTGCTTCTCACAGTCCTTGAACCTTCTATAGACTGATACAACCTACAATTGAAGTCAATTTAAGAAACCTTAGAAAAAAAGTTGCAAATTCGAACACTAGAATAATATGCAAATACCTCGTCAAGCTCTGACATGGACTGTGCCAGTTTTTGGTATTCAGATTGATTTGAAACAACATCTGGGTCAGCTAGTTTCACCTACGAATAATTCAAAAACTCGTAAGATGATGAGGAAAATAAACACCCCTTAGTGCAATTATGCAAGAGGTGTAAGAACATTACCGACAACTCCTTCCATGTCTTCTCAACAGACTCCATTTTCCTAATGAGGTAAGGTTCCTAAAAATTCTCAACAGGCAATTCATCGAACAATTAGCTGAAAAAAAGAAACAAAAACGAACATTGGGACTAAGAATAACTTACGGCCATACAGACGAGGCGCCGAGTCCTGCGAGACGGAGAAGGCGGCCACAAGGCTAGGCATACTCCTGCCGGTGACTGCCTCGAGCGTACAGTGAAAGGTAAAGAGTGAAGATGAAGGAAGGCTCGAGCCGTAGGACTCGTCGTCATCGAGCTATTCATTGTTCTAGAGAGGTGGAAGAAGACGAGTGGCGCGGGAGTTGCCGCCGGATAAGAGGAAAGAAAAGCCTTTTAGATGATTAGAGACGTGTTTGGATGTTAGAACAAAACCATCCTCGCCACAGAATAAACCCTTTTAGTTACTGGGCCTTTAGTAAGCCCATATTAGTCATCATTCTCGGTTTCACTTGTGCCTAGCCCAATGTTAGTGAAGTCAAAACGGGAACCTTCTGAGCCGTCCGGAGGTAAAAAACTATTCCCGTTTAGTGTTTCTTCTGTTACGGAAGGGTCCTCAATTTCATATTATTCCGGCGACGATGTCGATTTACAGGATCGCAAGAGCCTTACCCTTCTCCGGGATCTTCAGGTTCCTCCATTGTTTTTGTATACTATTGAATGCCTATCTGTGTATCTCTTCGAATTGACGATGATATGGATTTTTGATTTCCATCAAATTTTTTAGGTTTATTATCGTTTCGATTACAACTTGGGTAATGCTTTTGGCCGGAGGAAAATATCGATTTTTTTGGGTGTGTTTACGCTGAATTACTAAGGTTTCATTTTTTACAGGCAGCTCGAGCAAGAAGCTGAAACTGTGATCAATGTTCTTCAACCTGGACCTTTGGGGATCATAGAGCACAAGTTCTCGGCACAAGAGATTCGGGAGGCAAAAGCTACAGTTTCTAGAGCAGTTGCTAATTGGCGAAGACATTCTGAGCTAGAGCATGCAAATGGCCTTTTGAAAGATTACATTTATAAGTGAAGAAGTGAGTAAAACCTCTACTTGTGTTTGTTTCTTCGTTTTCATGGCTGATGTATAAGAATAGGCCTTTCATCTTGCTGAACAATCTTTTGTGATCAATGAAAAAGCAATTACTTCTCTTTTATTGCCGATATCTCTTTTTCAGCTTACATAGATTGATACAATAAGTATGGTAACTGAGAATACAAGTTCTTGATCTCAGCACTAGGGTTGTGTAACTACAGAGTTGCACTTTTGTTGAAAACATATCTGTACATTGTAGTAACTCCAATCCCGAAAAGAAAAAAAGAAGAAGAAGCAAAACAACTATATATCACTCTCATCTTATTCTATCCTAGTTTGCATTTGGACCCTCTTGTCTTCTGTTACACCCATATTGCTCCGGCTCTTCTTAGCAACGCAGCTAGTTGGTTCTTGACTTGAAGAGTCATTACCTGGTTAGCACCACCAATTAACTGTTGCCCTATGAACACAGCTGGTACACTGGGCTTACACCCCATCTGTACCAATGCCTTCTCGATTTCCTGCCCGTTTGATAATTGGTCTAGCTCGTAGACTGTCATCTTCGCCCCAAACCCGGAGATCAGTGTTTGAATTGAGTGGCTCATGCAGCAAGAGCTTTTGCTGAAAACCACCACTGGTTTGTCTGCGACTAAACTTCTAATGCTTTCCATTTTGATGTATATAAATGTTATACAAATGTAGGGCGTAGTGTGTGTGAGAGAGAACTAAAGGATCTTTATGTTTGTTTTTGCTTTCAAGTTATCACTTAGTAAGCCTATTTATAGAGGTTGATATGTGGAGGATGGTAAGATTGCATAAATCAGATCTTTGTCACTACTTTACTTCCCTCCTAGTGATGTGTCCTTTGGCGTTCTCAAAAAACTGCATGAACTTAGATTCGTTAGATTTTGGTATCATCAGAACCAAGTTGCATATACAGTTCATGTAAACTTTTTTTGTTTTCTAATTACGGAAATATCCTTGCCATATGATTTGTAAATGATCCATGGATCCAGGGAGGTAATGCAACAGTGTGATCATGTACAATCTATAGTGCTTTTTTTTTTGCAATATCTTTTTGCTTTTGATGCATCCACTGAGGTGGAGATTGGATTATGGTTTATCCAGTTAGATGCCTATCTTTTCAAGCAACAATAGATTCCCCACAAGTTTCAGGCTCTAAAGAAACGGAAAGCAAGAAAAACAAAATAAAAGGATCGTCTTTGAGCTACTTTTCTGCTAGTATGACCTGGAGTCTAGAGTGCAAGTAAGTGATATCAAACACAGTTCTTGCTTTTAGCTTTACTCTATCGTGATAACCATTTCCCAAGTTTGAATCACACAACTCATCTAAAATGTGAGAGTTGGTTAACTCTTAAGAGCCTTTGTTGTTCGTTGCGTTTTGAACTTTCCGAAAATGCTAAAATTTAGTAGAATTTTAGAAGGAAAGCATGATTCCGACACCAGATTTGGAAATCTACAGAAACGAAGAATCTTTGGCAGATTCGTGATAAGGCCATGTGTCTATGATTGAATTAGCAAATCTATGGGTGATAATAAGCATAGATTCTTCTATCATTTTATCTTTTCGGATCTCTAGAACTCTCTCTGTCTGCCAAAATTGGCTCGCAAAATTGTTCAAAGGTCATATGTTTCGTTCTTCAATGTCATTTTCTCCGCACTAATGCTACGTAACTGTATAGAAGAAATAGATTATGCTTGGCCTTGTACCAAAGGAAAAATTGAAGTTACAGAGATTGGTTCCAACAAACATTAAGGAAGAAAGAATTTCAGTAAACTTTTGATACAAAAGTACTTTTCTTAAAGCTTGAGATAAAGTCCATCATCCATCATCCGGTGATGTTTTGGATCAGGACGACAGAGTTATAATGCTCCCCAAGCCCAAAAGCATGCCGGTGATACGATAACATGAGACTCGAGCCATCACCGGATTTATACTCTTTGCCCATTTCAACATCCGGAAACGATCCGGAAAACACCATTATGTGTTTCCTCAAGCAATGTGTTAACGCACCAAGCTCCAATTGACCACCCCAAGCCGCGGTTGACTCGACTTCTCTACAGTATTTCTCAAACCGCTCTTCCGCAGATCTCTCGGACTGTGACTCAGTTTCTGACAAGAAAAACGGGAGAAAATCGGTTTTGTGCTCTCTCATGTACGAAGCAGCCATTTCTCTTAGCTTCTGGTATGAGTAGGGAGATGCACCGCCTGAGCGATTGGCAAGCTGATTCTCAACAGCCCGGTAAAGGCAATGCCCGTCAGGTTTAATCTCACTGATTGTCAATCCCAATGGTTTAAGCTTCTTCTCGAGCTTTTGGTTCTCAACCATACGATCACTTGTGACTTGGCTTTGCTCCTCTTTGATTCTCTGCTCTCTCTCTGCTTCTTCCTTAGCCCGTTTCTCGCGCCTCTTGACGCCCTTGCTGGGCTTTGAGTGCTCTTGCTGAGCGGTGACTGAGACTCCAGCAATAGCTCTCACTAGAGTGTCCATGTCTCCTTTTTTCTCATTAGCTTCGTCCTTGGCAATGCTGCTGCTGCTAAAACCTTGTGAGCCGAGCTCTTTCAACTGTTTCTCCTTGAGCTTTGTGGAGAGTTTGGAGATGTCTTCTTCGACTTGCTTCTTCTTGGCTTTTTGTTCAGCTTTGCTTCCTTTAGCAGCTGCCTTTTTCATCTCAGTCTCCTTGTTCTGTAGTTGTTTTATCTCCTGCCTACAATAGACAACGTCAACAACTTAAGCACCACTCATGTAAATAAATATAAACTTGAAAGCAATCAGTGATCGAAACAAGGCTGCTACCTGTGCCGAGCAAGCATCTCATCAACTGTTTCATGTTTCTCCTGAGAAGCATCCACGGGGGCTTCTTCGGATACATGATCTCCAGAAGTTTTACTGTCAGCCATTTGAGAATCCCCTCTATATATATATTGAAATGTCAGGACAAGGAATACCAAGAACACTCTGCAGAGAACAGCAAGTGAACAAGTGACAGACAACCACAAACCCAATTATCTAACATTCAATCCAAAGGACACAGTAACTCTAGAAACAAGACCAACCCCCCCCCCCCCTATTCCACCAAATTCACTGAGGCCTAACACTAAAAGATATCCAGAACCAAGATGAATGATAATATTTTTCAATGAAATTAACCAAAATTTATGTTATTCCTATCTATTCGAGAAATCTAGAGCGCGCGTTGGATCAAAGGGTTCGACTAGCAAATACTGAAAACGCGAGAGAAAGGTTCCGGAGTTCATACCTTTTGATCGTAGGAGAAGAATCGAATATTAAGTTTGATTTAGGGTTTACGGCTCTCAGGCGACAAAATCATAAAACTAAAAGAAGAGTTAAAAAAAAAAAGGAATGGACCTAAATTATACTTATTGGGTCAAAAGGCCTTATCCAAAGCGACCTTCTTGGGCTTTCTTAATCCAAGAACCCTCTTTGTCGGGGAGAAGGTTTACAGATGTTTCGAAAGAAAATGAATAAGATATATCATAACCGTGTTATAGGCTTATCGAATCAGTGAGGAACCTAAATGGTTGGCAAGTAGAGACGACGATATATTATTCTGTCAACGCTTTTGGTTTATTAAAAAAAGAATCAATCGATAAAAATGAATCCAATCCCATGGACGGTCGAGATGTGAGTGAGTGAGTGTGACCTAAAATAACAAATATCATCAAAACCTTGCATGAGGGGCCACGTGGTTTTTATTTTCCGACAATTGAGAAATATTTTATTTAACCTATATTCATAGGTGAGGATATTTATAAGAAGAATATATAATATAAAACAAAAATCGAGTAAAATAAGATAAAATAAAACATATAAAAATTGTTCATATGTTTTGAGTGAAGATCGATTCTCGTATATATATATATATGTGGATTATGGCCTAGTGGAGAGTGTCTTAAACTGTAGTTTTTAGTTGCCTAAGCATATTGGCCATAAAATACTTGGAAAGGGCAACAAAATGTTTGCACAAACAATGAAGAATTCTCTTCTAAAGACTAAAGGTTCTTTTCATAAATGTCAACCCAATTATAAAAAACCATAGGCATGGGATTCTTGATCGGTTTCGATATTGAAGAATGAGAAAGAAGGAATATATAATATCTAAATGGGTTACAGTGAAACAAAACAACTAGGCGACACATGGAGAGAGTACGTATCTTCATTTACACACACACACATTACATAATACATACATATCATTATGTGGAATATATATATAACTTTTTGTACATTGCCATATTATTTATTCCTTTTACTCAACGCACAGATGTAATATCATCATACATATGTATGATTTGTGGAGTGGGGTCTTATTTGGATAAACTTCTCTTATCTCAGATTTTTGTTTTCCATGTCAAAGATGACGCAACACTCACCACGGATCCATCACCACTAAATCTATGCTCTTTTTCTTCTATCTTGCATACACTTCGAAACTGTTTTGTTTTAATGTAATGTTTAGACATTTTAAAGTCATTACTAATCATAATCGCATATACATTTAATCTCATTACGAAATGCATGCATCTATATACTGTATCTCCCAATTATTATCGTATATAGATTTAGTGCCAAGTGCCAACATATACGAGATGATTTTAATTTGTCCACAAATGGCTTTATCCATTTTCAGGTTATTAGACTTTATAATATAATACAACTATTAAATGTTCATTATATTTTATTAATTAACAGCAAAACGAATCACCCATCTCGCTCCTTTTCGTTCATGCCACATTACAGCAAATTATTATCCTTCCACGTTTCCACTATAAAGAAAGGAATACATATACATATATATATATATATATAATATATGATGTTAGTTTTTGGTATAATTTATATTGTATTAGACTGTCCATTTTAAGAATAATTTAGTTATAAAACTAACAAAAATAATTAAATAGGAACAAGTGTCTCCATCACCTAAATCATAAGGGTAAGCATTTTTTTTCCTTATCCAAAATTATATCACAAAGAACTTAGCCTCTTTCTAGGAAATTTTTGTTTTGTGGGGTACTTTCAATTACTAACATATAATTTAGTGTGGGGTATATTTATTTTTTTATTCATAATATATCTTTATCAGAAAAACAAAATAAAAATAAAATAATCCAAAATCTTCAACAATAACCATTATAAATAACGGCTGATCCAAGCATATGTTCAACACAACCAAAACCTTTCTCACTACAGAAAACAACACACTTGATCACTAAGTTGTCTTGATCATCGCAAATGGAGAGAATAAGCGATTTGTCGTCGAAGAAAGCTGCAGTGATATTCACAAAGAGCTCATGTTGTATGTGCCATAGCATTAAGACGCTATTCTACGAACTAGGCGCCAGTCCGGCGATCCACGAGCTCGACAAAGACCCTCAAGGCCGTGAAATGGAGAGGGCCCTACGTGCCATCGGCTCATCGAACCCGGCCGTTCCAGCTGTTTTCGTTGGAGGAAGGTACATCGGATCAGCCAAAGACATCATCTCCTCCCACGTCGACGGGTCGCTCAAGCAGATGCTTAAAGACGCTAAGGCCATATGGTTATAGCTTCCGATCATCGTGCATGTATGTATATATCTATCTATATATGTATACGTATGCACATGTATGTATTGTGTCAATAATCAATGTGCTAAAAGCGCATTTACAATATACCTAATCGGGAAGGAGCAAAGATGTATTAAAATGCTTTGCTTCCTTCGCGTGGATGCTATCTTATAATAAGTTATATATACATGTATATATGTGTATATGTATGTTGACTCACATTGTACGGAATTGGAAAGACGAGTGTACCTTTAAGCATTGTATCCACGTAGAGAGTAAACTCAAATCTTAAGATCGTCCGTCATTTGTTATAAAAAAAAATACTACTGATAAATGGAGATTAGTATTTTATGGTACAAACAAATGAATATAGAGTTAATAGCAAAGTATCGGGATGATGATGAGTTGATAGATCGACGACGTGACAAGACAAATGATGATTATCAAGAACGAATCATACACGTAGGTGAGTACTATAGGATCCCTTATCTTTGGTGAATCGGAAAAAGGTGAGAATCTCATACACTTGAAAAGCTTCACCCACAAGTCATCGGAACATATATAGAACAACGCTAACTAAAACATGTGGTCAGCGCTATATAAGATACAACAAAACTATTTCATTAAACTATCAATTGTTGTTGCAAGATATATAAATAAAAGTCTCCCCTAAATTTTGTTTCTACCACTTAAATGATCGTCTTAAAAAAATTGATGGGTGAATACATAAATACATAAACCATACAAACCAAACTTTTGCAGTTTGTTGATTAGTTTCGTTCTACATGCAAAATATCGTCGAGCAAAAATACACTTTGCAAAAGTGATCCCTTATATTATGAAAACGATATACATACGAGCGATCGGCCGACCGCTATACACGTATGTAGATACGTCCCTGTAGAGAGACGGCAAGAGCAGAATCAAACATGAGTGTAAGTGTGAGCTAGCTATAGAATGAACAACGAATATTAGTCTTTAAGCAAGTTGGTGGTAGGGGCGCACAATAATAAGGGAATACTCAACTAAGTATTACATATATAGTTGATAGATATATGATCGATCACCAAAAGCTGGAATCGTGTTTTGCTTATTCATTCTTCCTTTTTCGCCTAAGGATTCAACCACTGAGCCATGCATGATGAGGTCTCGGAGGAATATAGCGTTGATAAATTGACAACCGCACATTGCTTCCCAGTAATTTGGCTATAAAATCATTAATCATGTCTATCATTTGTCGGTATCTAATCAGATCATTCTTAAAAAGACTCTGAACGATATAATATAATTAGAGAGACATAATATAAAGGTTAAAAGGTAGTTTAAATTTTAAACAAAGAAGAAAAAATACGATAATCAACACCAACATTGTTTAAAAACGATATAGAAAATACAATTTTGGAATTTTTACCTGATGTTTGCTAGTTTAAAGTTCGATCACAAAGTCTTTTTTTTTTTTTTTTTGGAAACTAGTTGGATCACAAAGTCTAAACATTGTTTTGTAGTGAAGAAATATATATACACACATATATATATACACATATATCTAGAGAATAAAATAAAAATCGCTCCTAATGATCGTGTCTGCTGTATGACGTTCATGTCGACGAAAGCTATAAATTAAGGGACATGAAAGACATGCCTTTGCTACAAGCTTTTCGTCGTCGGTCTCTTCAAAATTCCATAGTCGACAAGAGCAAAACAAACTTACCTAATTTCATTGCTGCGTGATTAACTGATCTGATCTTAATTAATATTCCTTTTTATTCTTCACTAATAAAAGTGTAGGACGACACATACGATATATACAGCCCATGTGCAAAGCATTCAAGAAGCACACACGCGTAGAGTTCACTTGCTTGCCATGAGATTCAGTAATGCGATACTGTTCATGATCTATCTGACACAAAGATTCGAAGTGGTTATTACAATGTATTTTTTTTGAACAAGATTCGAAGTGGTTACAATGTATAACCTCCCGAATCGTATGCTTAAGTTACTGTTATCGTACCAATTCTTCAGTATTATTAGCTGCAAAATAAAAATAAATGAAATCAATTATTACAACTTGTTCAGCCAAAATAGAACATTAACAAATGGTCTTTTTCTCGCAAAGCCGCTTTAATTCTTCGGAATCTAATTTTTTTTATTAAAATTCAAGTATTATTTTCCCATTTAAGAAAAAAAGACCAGTCCAAGGCAAAGACTTGCACTACTTGCCTTCCTATAAATAGCCCAAGCAGATCATCGAGTTTCTAACGAACAAAGAAACATACATCAAAGCTATATATACCTAAAGAAAGATATTTTTTTCGATCGATCATCCTTAGCCCGCAGGTAAGAATCTGATCATGGACAAGGTGATGAGAATGTCGTCGGAGAAAGGAGTTGTGATCTTCACCAAAAGCTCATGCTGTCTCTGCTACGCCGTGCAAATCCTTTTCCGTGACCTTAGGGTTCAACCAACCATCCACGAGATCGACAACGATCCTGACTGCCGCGAGATCGAAAAGGCCTTAGTCCGTCTTGGCTGCGCCAACGCCGTTCCTGCCGTCTTTGTAAGTGGAAAGCTAGTGGGTTCGACCAACGATGTCATGTCGCTTCACCTAAGTGGCTCTCTCGTTCCTTTGATCAAGCCGTATCAGTCATTTCACAACTAGACAAACAATGGATGCTTAAACAATATATAATTAGTATATGTTAACTTGATAGTGAGAATAATGATGGAAAGATCACACGTAAATGTGTATCAGGTTCTTCTTTATATTTATATATATATATATATATATATAGATAATTTCATATATTGTTTAGCTTAATTATGCCTAAGAAATCAATTAGCTAGCTTTGTATTTCCAGCTCAACTAATCAGTGGATGTACTGATGTGTTTATCTATTTTATTGGAAAAATTATTTATCCTATAATTGTATTAATTGTCTTTCTTTCTAATTTCTGCAATTCAAATACGTAATATATAGTCACATTCTCTGAATGATTTTAAATAACACTAATTTGGAGGACGTTCAACATGATATCAGAATTTATCACATGAAAAGAAATAAGATATTTTAATTAAAATTACTTACAGGAAATTATTATTGGTTCGAAGATATTTGTTTTAAAAGCTAGTGAACAAAATGAAAATATCCAAATAGGAGAAAATAACGTCTAAAAGTAAAGACTGCAATTCTTTTGGCTTGTGTTAGTAAATTAGACGAAATGTACAGTCTATTGAATATTGTGATAATAATATAAGTATGATAGTAAACCACAGAGGTCAGAGACCATAAGGTTTTTTACATTTCTAGCTCTCAACGACTCGATAGAATAAGAAATTGAGCGGTCCATCCAAGCTATATCAAAATCTGAACAGAATCTGAAATGTTTATCTTATTCATCTCTCTCTCATTCTCATACTACAAAACCCGTCAGAAAATGTATGACTGAATCTAATTGTTATTTTTATTTTGGAACGATTATTCATATATTCTCCATGCTCACTTTATATCACGATAACGAAGCACAAAATTCCCTTTTCACCTTTTTTCTGTTTTATCTCGTCAATTTTAATCACAAACTACCAAAATTAAGAAGCAGGATTTGCAAAATTGAAGAGCTCGCTCTTAAACAACAAACATCAAATATATAAATATTTAATATCAGAATTCGACATGAGTCGTATGTGTGTGAATAATTAAGCCCTAAAAAAAAAAGGAAAGGGAAAAAGAGTAGGGGGGATTTGCAAGATGTGTGGAATAGCTTTACTTAAACTTCCGAGTTCTTTGGGATCTCTCTTTTTTGGGACGTGTAACAACTACCTTCACTTCTGTCTTTGTCGGATCCAAATATTCTCGTGACGGGCGCGTGGGAAAAGCATACCCTTCCCTTCTCTCTTCATCATATCTCTCAACATCACAAAAACATTCACTTGCTAACATGCACATCCACCGATCCTTCCTAGCTAGCTATTCACTTACCTATCTTCTTTATCTTCAACGTCCTATGCATGGACGGTGTCTACTTAACCTTTCGATAATTCAGTGATTCCAACTTCATGCCAACGTTAATCACAAAACACTCAAAAGTGAATCTTTTTTATTAAGCTATCCATTACTACTTAATTTTGTTTTAAGAGTATTATAGAAAACCAGCCGGGATATAATAAATAATTAAACCAGCCGGTTAAGAAAGGTATGGGAAGAAAGAGGGAACGTCCCATAAAGATGACTACACACGTGTTTCCAAAGTCAAAAAAACTTTAGCCCGATTCTGATTTTTTTAATGTAGTAAATGAGGTTCGGTGGTTAATGGTGAGAGAGCATCCCTAAATAATGCTGTGATGGGTGCTGGTGCTAGTGCTAGTCTCCGCCCAGACTCGATCGAAACTTGTGATTCTTCTACCTTTCCCAAAGACAAAGACTTTGGCAAATTCCAATTCGGGTTTGTTCTTGATATTACATGTGTTTTCATTTTCTCGGATTCTTCTCTTATTCCTGTTTTTTTTTTATTTTTTTTTATTAAAAAACTATCTGTTTCTATCAGATGCGAACATTACAGGAGACGATGTACAATCCGAGCTCCTTGCTGCAATCTCATCTTCCCATGCCGCCATTGCCATAACGAAACAGCGGTTTTGTTCTCTAACTTGTCTTTTCCTTGGGCTTTTCTTTTTTGCGGTGGTGTTTCTCAACGAACATGGTTTCTTGTTGTTTTCAGAACTCTTTACCTGATCCTAAAGAACGACATGATTTGGTCCGCAAAAACGTCAAACAGGTTTTGATTGACTTTGAATCCTCATTCTTTGTGTTTCAAAAGATAGATAACTCAATTGGATTCTCTTTATTCTAAAAACAAGAACGGTGTTTATGTTTCTCTCAGGTTGTGTGTTCAATATGTCAAACTGAGCAAGAGGTATTGGTTTGATCTTATTTCGTATTATTCGTTATCTACTGGTCAATATTATCATCCTAAAATACAAATCTTCAGGTTGCTCAATTCTGCTCGAATTGCGGCGTCTGTATGGGGGACTACTTTTGTGATCTCTGCAAATTCTTTGACGACGATGTGAGGAGCTAAGCTTTGTTTCCTTTCTTTCAACTGTTATTGACTCACTTTCAAACTAGTAATCTGGCCCTTGTTATGTTTGCAGACCTCAAAAAAACAATTTCATTGTGATGACTGTGGTATTTGTAGGTGAGGTGTTTGGTGATATTGAGAACTTGTGCCACATTACATTCTTCTTGTTAAACTCCTTACTTAATCTTGTGGTGTTATTAATTTTCAGAGTTGGTGGCCGTGACAAATTCTTTCATTGCCAGAACTGTGGTATGTAGTTGTATACCTTTATCAACTTGCATTTGTTGGATTCTGTTTTTCCTCTTTAAAGCAAGTTCCAGTTACGTTGGTGGTGTGTGAGATTGCGAATTGTCTCCATCAACTGTGCTCTAGGAACATAAGTATCTATTCCACTACTGACTTTTCTAGTGTAGTAGGGTTACGTCTTGGTAAAGTAGGATCTTTTAATTTGTTGCACATACAGGTTTTATCCTGTCTTGTAGCTCAGTATCAGATGTATAGCCTATAAGTCTACACCTTGTTTAATGGTTACAAAATGTTCTTTTCTGTAAATATACAATCTTGTGTCCATATTTGTGTTTTACTCCTGTTTTAGTTATCTTGTATGCTGTTATGAAATTCCCCTTTAAATATTGCAGGAGCTTGTTACTCAACAGACTTGCGCGATAAACACTCGTGCATTGAGAACTCCACAAAGAACTCGTGTCCTGTCTGTTACGAGGTTTGTCCGAATGGAATTAGTTTTAGTCTTTTAGATGGTTGGTTGTGCTGCATATCGTTAACTACTAATTAGATTAAAAACATGAGATTGTATTTAACTTTTATGATTGATTTGCTCAACCTGGCAGTATTTATTTGATTCGGTAAAAGTTGCTCATGTGTTGAGTTGTGGGCATACTATGCATATGGATTGCTTCAACCCAATGATCAATAATAACCAGTAATAATCTCAGTGAAACTTCTCCTTAGATCCAATTTGTTCCTCACAGTATCAATATAGAATTTTCTTTTTTAAATATATACTCTCTCTCTCTCTCTCACTCTCAGGTACCGATGCCCCATTTGTTCCAAGTCAATGGTGGATATGTCTTCTTCGTGGCAATTATTAGATCTCGAGGTAACAATCAAATTTTGGATTTGATGTATTCAGTGAGGTAAATACCAACCAACATTCTCTTTACAGATAAGCTTAACAAAGATGCCCGTTGAGTATAACTTTGAGGTAATGTCTATACATGCAACGTTTTTGCCACCTCATGGTTTGATTTAATTTTGTTCATGATAAATTGTGTACAGGTTGCAATTCTTTGCAATGACTGCAACAAGGGGAGCAAAGTAATGTTCCACATTTTGGGACACAAGTGCGAGCATTGTGGTTCATACAACACTCGTCAAATCTCAACTCCACAAGATCCAGTGTGTGAAACAGAGTGATCACTTCTGAATCCGCATAACATACTCTTCTTGGTTGGACTTTTCCCGTCATTCGTCCAACCATAAAGATATGTGTTTTGCAGCTGTCCAAAAAAAACAAAACAATGTGTTTTGCTTGATCTTTTTTTTTTTTTTTTTTAAACCAGTGGGTTTTAGTTTGCCGGTCTGGTTACATTAGATTGTGAGCAAGTTAATATTTCGACTCTTAACGAAAGACCAAATTGATCCAATGAGTCATGTAAATCACAGTCAAAACATAATAACTTGCGGGGAATAATTTTCAGGAAAAAGGTCTTCTATGAATGCTTGCATTCAATTCGATATATTTTCTTTTTTTGATGAATGTAGTTTTCTAAATTTCCAATATACTATTTGAGCGAACATGTCGAACATAAGAGGTGCGTCACTGAGGTTTGTTTCTTTGTAATGGGTTGTTAATCTGAACATCTTTCAACTCAAAATTTCCCAAATGTTCGAACTGTCCTGAAACTTACTGTTAAGAAAAAGGGAAAACTAAACCCGAAGAAAGTGTAAATCTATGAAAGCCCTACGAGTGAATAAGAAGTGTAAGAAGTGATGCTGCTCCAAAACCGAACAGGCTGCACACAGTTCTCTTTCTCTAAGCGGACAAAGAGCAAAGACAAGAGGGATATAAAACATTTAAAAGGATAAAAGAGTCCAAACAAGTAGAACAGTTACATTTTTGACATTGTCTTATAAAAAATCTCTTATCCTCTTAAGAAAAATACCCGACCAGGATCTCTCTCACCCTCGGTAAGTAGCCAAACAAACATACAACAATAGAAAATTCTTACATAAATAAAACAAGGATCTCTTTCTCTCTCTCTCCACTTATTCGTTGCTCATGGGCTTTGATGGTTAATATGAAGCAGCCGAGAATTAATTATTGGCAACCGAGCTCTCTCATGTTCCTAAACCGGAACGATTATAAGGGATTGATGAACAAGGATTAATGAAAAATGTACCTCGTTTATTTGTCTTATAATCCGTTAGTTGTGATGATTTCCCTGGAAAACCTCATTGTTGAGTCTTGGTCCATGTTCCAGACGAAGCCAGGCATGTCAAACCGAGGACCAGCCACTGTTCGGTATATAAACACTCTCTCAACAGGGCAGCTCTCGGGTCTTGAGTCTGGTGAACCCCGTTCATCGATGACTTCCACATTGAGCTTTGGCATCTTCTGTCCTAGTAACTTGCAGGCTCCAAAACTCACGGAACAAGAAGACATCCAAAGGGATCGCATTGTCTCCAGCTTTGAAGCATTGGCCAAAAGCGCCTTGTCTCCAAACGGGCAGTCCCTTATCTCTAGTTTCCTCAAGCTATCACACCCTGACAAAACATGATGCATGCCCAAATCACTGTCTCCTGCAAAAGCCACCGAGAGCATTTCCATCTTCTTGGCATATGTCCCAATGTATTCAAAAACCTTGTCTGTTAAGAGACCTGATAGAGAGAGGCGGCGGAGATCTTTGCAGTGCTCTACTATGGCTCCAAATCCAACATCCAGTGGCTCTAAAGTCAGATAGTCGGGGGCTTTTGGCTCAATGATGCACAAACGGAAGCGAGTCATGTTGGGACGGTTCCTAGCAATGGTTACCAATGCAGCATTGGTCATTTGACGGCAAAAGTAGAGAACTGACTCGAGTTTTGGACAGCCCATGGAGACGTAGACGAGCCCCTGTTCCGTTAATGCCACGTTTGGTTCCATGACAAAAGGCTCGGATGGAAACACTCTCAACTCGCGTAGGTCCTTGCAGGTTGAAGCAAGCACCTCCAGACCAACATCCTCGATGTAGTCAAGCACCTGTTGTCAATTAGTCATACCAGGGTTACAAAAAAAGAGGCTTTGATGCATATTTTTCAATTCCATTACAACCTAAATCACTGATAGTATTTAAGAAAACTATGAGCTTAAGCTAACGTTGACCCAAATTTCCAAACTCAAGTGTTAATGTACGTTAAAATGGACTCACCCAGAGGCGCTGCAGTTTTGGACATTGGCTAAGAAGCTTGACAAGATCATAGCTCTGGACTGTTGCATAACTGAGATTCAAAGTTGTGAGCCGACTGCAAACAGAATAAACAGCTGGGAGATAGGCAGGAACAGCATCCCAAAAACCAGATAAGCACTTCAAGTTCTTGCAGCCAGAGAGCGCTACAGATAAACCAGAGTAAACATCTGGTCGCACTTCTGCAGTGTAGCCACCGGTCCCCAATTCCTCTAATTGAGGTGCTCTATGTAGTAGAGTAGCCAATTTTTCAAGAGGAACAGCTCGGTTAAGCTTGAGGGACTTGAGATTGGGACACCTAGTGACCAGCCTTTCCAGAGCAGAGAAACTGACCTCAGATGCTAAGCAGGAGATATTGAGCGATACTAAAGATGTATATGTATCAGGGAAATGGCTAAGCCAGTGGCCACTAACATCATCGACATCACTCTCGCGTAAATCAAGCTCTTTAAGATTCCTGCATAAGAATCATATAAGTAATTGAAATTGGCCACATGATAGAACTTGAAGACCATGTACATTGCTAGTTTGCTACAACAGGTAACCTAGAAAATAAATAATATCATGTACAATAATAGTAGATAATAGTTCACAGCTGTATATGATGCAATGTAGTTCACTTGGGGGAACAATCTAAGCACAGAAGAGAGCTAAAAAAATTTAACATGAAAGCGTTGTCAGAGATGCTAAAACAGAGCTAAAGGGAGGGAAAGCAGTGGAATCCGAAAACAGATCTAAGTTTCCCAACAAGGTAAAAACAAACTGAAAGGTTGCCCAGAAAAGGAAAAGACACACACATATCAAAAATTCGCACCTCAGGAGATTCATCGAGCGAATAATCCAGGAATATAGAGAAATACCACCGTCATAAAAAGAAAAAGAAAAACAAAAGAGAGAGGGAGAGAGAGAGAGAGAGAGGCTCTTTAAAAGCATCTTCAGAAACGTGATTAAAACATGTTTCTTTAGATACGCAAAATCTTGACCCAAACAAAACAAAGACGGGAGTAACATGAGCAGGAGTAAAACAGCAAAATCAAAAGCCCATATCGAATTTGCTATATAATCCAGACTTACATGTTTTGATGAATGAATTGACAAATCACATGGAACAGTTTCTTTAAATGGCAAGGGTAAAATGAAATCTTGATAGTAAGACTATGTACCTGCAAGTGGCAGCGATAGCAGCGAGACCATCGGTGGAGAAGCCTTCACAGGAAGAAAGAACAAGAACCTTAAAATTCTTAAAGGACTTGGCTATGAGCTCCAAGCAGTCGTCGCTGACCACCATCCTCTTCAGCCTTATCTCCTCAAGCCACGTGTACGACGAAGACATGGCCTCAATCCATGGATACACGTAAGCTCCCCATCCCTCAGGCACCAAATTAAAGTCAGCGAAGTGAGGTTTCCCCTTGAGCTCAACGGATCTCACTTTCGGGAACCTCCGAATCACCGTCGCTGGACTGACGGCGTAGCAGTTCCCGATGAAGACTTTCCTCCGGCACCACCGCTCGATCTCGTACCATGACTTGCAAACGAGAGACACCGAGTTCCTATCCTTATCCAGGTGTATAAACGAAAACACATGCTCGAGCACCTCCTCCGGGAACGACAGGGCTAATCGCTTCTGCATTGCGCCCAAGAATAACTTCGAGATCTCGATGAACCAGAGTTGGGGAAAGAAGTCCGAAAGCTTTCGAACAAGAGTTGAACAAAGTGTATATATATATTTATATCCGAGGATTAGATCTGAGGCGCCATTAACGGAGATAATCTAGTTTCAAAGAAGCAAAGATGAAGAAGAGAGATAGAGAGAGAGAGGATGGATAGGAGGGGGGGGGGAGGGGGAGTTAAAAAGCAAACCATGGTTGGGTTAGATGGGTTAACCATGGTCAAACATATCCATGTGAGCCTTTTCGGTGATTGTGATTGTCGATTCTGATGACGCCACGTGTATAATAAGCTTCAAATACCAGCCGTCGGATAGAATGATCTCATCGACCGCAGAAAACGGGACGAGAGAGATTGGGAGGGAAGGATCGATTATATCGCGCGAGAAGAGAAATGAAATTAAAAAAACAAACAAAAAAGATAGGGTGCGGTAAGGTGTATGGGAAGAAGGAATCTAATGATAGGGTAAGATACGCGATGCACGGCTGGATATGAGGGAGCCCCGTAAATTGCGGGGACCACAACAGAATGTTAAATATATGAATACATTTTATTTTTTTAATACTAATTATTTTAATAAAGATTGATCTGACGGTAATTCACTAACGAAAACTTAAAGGAAAGTGTTGTCTATGATGACATCACAACCGTCCAATCATGCTTTGATGTGAGCATCTACTGTTTTCCTATTATTATTATTATGTAATTCCATATAATAATAATAATATTTCATGTTTTTGTATTTACCCACCATTTCGATTACTACATTATTATTCACCTTTTTCATTTTAGATTCTAACAAATATATATATATGATCATTTATTGCATAAAAAGAAAGAAAGAAAGAAAGAAAGAAAGAAAGAGAAAAAAAAGAAATATGTTGATTTTATGAAGTTGAATTGAAAATGAGTGTAGTAGTAGTAGTATGTGAGGGAAGTATCCAATAATTGAAAGTGTGCAACTTTTTATATACCAAGTAAGAAAGCAAGAAGAAAGCAAAAAAGAAAGAGAGAAGAATGGATGATACTCAAAATTCTGAATAATAATTTATTTATTTTTGTTTAAAATAAAAAGGAATACAACAACAACGGAAGAAAAGAAAGATGCAGCTTCGCATTTTAATCACGACCGTCAGATCTGGGACCCCTTTTTATTTATTTAATTTATATAAAAGCTGTGTACAGCGTACGGACACACAATCGTTACTTGTTCTTTTAAAAAAAGTTACTACTGAATACAAAATTACACAATCTGAAATTTTTATTACCTCGTCTGTCTGGTCTGAGCGTAATGCATAATTGGACAAAGAAAAAGAAAAACGGAATATTAAGAATATGGCGGACCTAGATCGGCTTCTCTCTCACTAAACCGTATGTACTTATTACTGTATAGTATTTTAGGGTTTGTATTACAGACAGTATGTATTTTGGAGGAATTGTATTTTTAAAACTTTCTCATATTTAATTTAAATAAGATAAAAAAAATAAAAGAGAGGGGAGGGGAGAGAGAGAGAGAGAGAAGAAGAGAAACAGTGTAGGATGGGGGTGGACTGTGGAGGGGATTTGGCAGTGTCGCAGCATGGACTTGATAGGTCTGTCCTCTCTACATAAAACATATATACTGTATATTATCAAACTGTTCTATTTTCTCTCCACCTTCGACACTACTACGTCTACACTATCTATATATATATATCCTGACCAGTTAATTAATCCGCTTACTACTACTACCACTCTAACCATCATGTAATGTTTTTCATTTTTGCAGTGTAATTTAAGTTATAAAGCGATCGGACATTTAGCTAGGTAGTTACTAAGAAAGAGATAATTAGGAAAAACAAAAAGAGTAGGATGGAGAGAGAGAGAGAGAGTCTGATGAAAGAAAGTTTTGTGGTGGGGAGCTGAGTTGTCTTGCACGTAATAATAATACTCGATGGATATATATATTAAGTATTTAAAGAAAAAAAAAATATAAATTGTCGTCAGAAAAAAGGAAACTAGTTTAATTAAATTTAAGAGGGATACATATTGCAGCAATTGGATGCGATTAGAGAGGTCATGGATTAATCAATAATTAAAGAAAATGGTTATTAAGGATATGATTAGAATAATAAACCCACGCATGGCTCCCCCCGCGAATCTCTCTCTCTCTCTTATTTCTCCTCGGCTTTCGTACTAAAAAAAAATTAGCTTCCTCTTTGCTGTATTACCTTATTTTTAATTATCTCCTTATTGTATTATTAGTATATTAAGATCCAACTGTTGAAATGACACGAAATTTTGTTAAGATAGATAGAAATATGAGTACGCATGTGTGGACATTACATTATATATTGAAATAAATAGTGTGGTTATGTAAGAATGAGAGAGATTAGAGATGATAATGCGATATATATAAATGAAGAGGTGGTGGTGGTGTACAAGTAAAGTGGCACGTGAATCAAAAGCAAACTTGGATTTATATATTTGTGTTGCCTGTTTATAATGACATCTCTGCCTCTCCTCCTCATTACTTACTTAGCGGAAAACACCCCCCCCCCCCCTCTCTTCTGTTTTTATGAATTGTCGTCCTCTTTGTCTATATCTTTATATGATTTGTCTCAAATTCTGACCAATTAAAATTTTGATATTTTCGCTTTCTAATTTCTCTAACTCGTGTCCCTCCGAATCACACGATAGTACTCATTTTACTTTCTTTCTTTTTCAATGTTATTTTTTTATCCATATTGCAAAAATACGTCACGCAACCATACTTCTTTCATTATTGTTTAATATTTGGATGGTTCATGGTTACGCATGAAAACCACATCATTCATTCTAAGGCAGTGGGTTATATTACTTTAGTCAACGCATTCTGATTTCTTATAATAATTAGTTGTTTCCGTATTCAAATATATTACCAACCAAAGAACAAAATAAAATAAAAGGAGCGTGTACACGGGAAATAAACTTTGTAAAAAAAAGAAATGGATGATTAATAAAAGACAAACTAATATTTTTTTTAAAATAAGGAAAAAATACGGTAATGATTTTGTCATAAGTAAGGAAAGGCCCAATGGGCCGAGCTAGTGGGGCCATAGAGTAGGGTTGGGGGGTGGACGTCAAAGACTTCCTGTTTTGTCCAATCACATACTACTAGTACTAGTTTATTAATTTACTTTTATTCATTAATTAAATTAAATAACACTAAAAGTGTGGATGGATGAAGTGTTGAACGTCGTCAAGGCTCGAAGCTATGCAATAACGATATCACCGCGCTTGCACCGAAATTACTACATATATATATATATATATAAACAAATGATATACATGACTATGTACATAGTATAAAACTAAATTAATACGCTATTAACTGTTATTCTTATCAGCTAAACCCAGCCTTTTATACTACTACTAGGGGTATATGATCGATCATGCATATTTCGTCACTCGTCGTCAACCACCAACTCGTATTAAGATTTAAGAACGAATGTAAGCCATTGTATGAAACTGAAGTTTATAAAAATATCCATAAGGTTGGTTATTTTGAATTTCCGAGAAAAGTTAATCCCATATACAAAATCTTTGCCTCTTTTTTTCAATTTCTTTTTCTTTGGGTCCAATGATATGTTCATTGTTCAGCCTCTCTTTTTTTCTTTGTTTGATAAAAAAATTAATCGAAAGGATTCGTCAGTACACAAAGTAACGTGCGTGTTAGGAACTCATTGGTCGGTTTCTTTAACGTTGACGGACACTTTTCGCAATCATAACTCTCTCTTTAGCACACAACCTTATATAAGCGCATATGTCTAATCATTATGTTACACGTGTCTCGATTGTTTTAACATCTCCCTTTATTAATTTAATCTCATCATCTCTCTCTATCTCTCTCTCTCTCTCTCTACCGGCGAGCTATCTCATAAATACTACAGTTTTTTCCATTCCTTTGTTTTGTTTCCTAAAGTCGATGTCACATTTCATTTCATTTTCTTGAAATCTAAAAGCTGATCACTAAATATTTTTTTAAAAACCTTGTGACAACATTAATTAAAGTAAATGCTTTTATTTTATTTTATTGTTATTTAAAATTTGTATTTTGGTCAAAGTAATTAGATATAGTATATAATAAGTTAGTGTGAAAACAGGCAACGAGATAAACATGTTTTTTTTATGATTCAACAAACCAAACATAGTTTTAATATTACTCTATGATTTATTTAAGATTTTCATTTTAAGTGAAATTTAATTTAGTCAAGCGCACCAAAATTTTCTAAAGTATACAACGTAAAAAAGAAGAAAAAAAAATCCAGGTCCAGATTTTGTTAATTCACTAAAAAAAATGAAAAAATGGAAAAGAGTGTTTTGGTTCGGTGGGATGTAACTTGTAAGATCCATGAAATGTTTGGTGGTTCCACTAAACAACAAATGTATTAGGTTTAGCGACCAAATTGTACATGCTTTTCAATTCATTTTCTAATTTATCTATGTGCTTACTTTTTTATGTGTTTCATGCTCGTTCACACAAAAATATATATATATATGAAAACGAAAAAACAATCAGACTAGGCAGCATATATTTATATCCAAATTGTGTGTAAGGAAAACCAATATTTAAATTCAAAAAGATACTATATACACTCTCCTGGGAAATTTACTAGTATTTTTTTGTTTGTTGTTGTTGTTGATTAAAAGCAAATAAGGGTGTCATAATTTGAAGTCATGAAACCTTAAATGATTTTTAAAAATACTTGCTTCTTGGAATAACAAATTTGAGACTTTTTTTTAAATAATAATTATTGAAAGTTGCTTCTTAATAACAAATTTGAGAGTTTTTTTAATAATAATTATTAAAATCTTAACTGATTTGAAGGATAACGGGTTAAAACATACAATAATAAAATAAAAACGGACCTACAATGGAGATCATTAAAAAAAAGATATGAAAACGGACAATGCACTGAAAAACACATATTTCATCTTTTAGATCCGATGTTAGCAAAAAAAGCTTTTTTACGACTATGAATTCGGCATCAAGCCATGACGGGAGCTAACGTAACCCACCGCAAACTATCATCGAGAAACAAATTAGACACAAAACTTTTTTTTCCGAAAAAGGAAGATTTGCCACAAGCCGTGAGATTGTTTATACGCAACATGTTTACAATGAGCAGCTTGCGTTTGCCAATGGGGCATATATATCAGAAATGTATAGTTATATTTTGCCACAATATGTATCATATGATCAGAAGATTCAGAAAACTCGTATATATATATATATATATATATATATATATATATATAATCATGTAAAGCGTAAAGTTGATATGAATCTCGCATATATAGTGATTTCTCATTCGATGTATCTTGTTAAAAAGTAACTTTAAAACACACCCGCAAAAGATCGTCGAGGCTCTATATTGATTTGTGATCAATAAACAGGAGTGAGTACTCCTCTCATTATACTACTAAGAATTAATGCTGATGGGCTATATGGTTCACAATCTCCTTTTGAAACTTTATTACGCATCCTTTCACAAAATAAAATAATTAAAAGAAGTCCATACTTGTTAGATTTAGAAAACATCGTAATCTATCGTATTAATACATTGGGACCATATTTATTATTGTGGATAAGTTCGTATATTGTGTTAAGTTTATCTTCTTATTGTGATAAGGATTAGCAGCCCTAAAGTGTATAGGATTAGGGCTTATTTTAGAGGCTAAGTCTCTTGTATAAATACACAAGTTCATACATTAATAAAGTCAAGTTGGTTCGATATCTAATTCTACATGGTATCAGAGCTAAGATCTAAATAAAAACAACTTCAAAACTTTTCTGTTCTTTGTTCGTAGTTTCTCTTTCTTGTGTGACAAGTAACGATGTCTGGTCTTGAAGATACATCATCGTCACGTCCTGCAGTGCAGCAACCGGATGCATCAGTGGTGTCTCCCTATACCTTGTCAAGTTCCGACAATCCAGGGGCTATGATCTCATCGGTTATG
>NW_006238919.1:13501603-13580190 GCF_000375325.1 Capsella rubella
GTCCTAATTATAATGAATGGGCAACGGAGATGATGAACGCACTCCAAGCTAAACGCAAAACTGGTTTCATCAATGGCTCGATTCCTAAACCACCTCCTACCGATTCTAAGTTTGAAGATTGGATGACGGTTAACTCCATGATCGTTGGTTGGATTAGGACTTCTATCGACTCCAAGGTGAAATCTACTGTCACGTTCATCGCCAATGCTCATCAACTATGGACAGCCTTGAAACAACGTTTCTCTGTTGGAAACAATGTTCGTCTTCATCAACTCAAAGCTCAGATCGCGACGTGTCGACAGGATGGTCAGTCCGTGGATGAGTATTTTGGAAGATTATCTTCCTTGTGGGAAGAATATTTAATATACAAGCCGATCACTGTGTGTTCTTGTGGCTTGTGTACTTGTGGAGCAACGTCGTCTCCATCAAAGGACTGGGAAGCCGAGAAGATTCACCAGTTCATCTTACATCTTGATGAATCTAGATTTGGAAGTCTTTGTTCTTCTTTGATTTCGTTGGATCCTCTTCCATCTCTTGAAGAAATTTATAGTCGTGTCATAAGAGAAGAGCAACGGTTGGCTTCTGGTCGTCTTCGTGAACAAAAGGAGGAGGCTGTGGGCTTTCTCGTTCGTTCTGATGGTTCCAGCAAATCCGACTCGGTCGTCGGGAAAGGTCGTGTCACCTGCTCTCATTGTGGTCGTACCGGCCACGAGAAACAAAATTGTTGGCAACTAGTAGGTTTCCCGGACTGGTGGATCGAGCGAGCTGAAAAGAACAATGGTGGTCGAGGTTCCGGTGGACGTGGTCGTGGTGGTAGAAGTTCAACCGGTACTGGCCGCGGACGAGGACAAGCTCTTGCTGCACACGCAACCAGCTCCAACTCCTCTGTTTTTCCTGACTTCACACCGGAGCAGCTGAAAGCTCTCTCTCAATTCCTTCATGCCCAGTCCAACAACACGACCTCTAGTAATGAGAACTCTGACAAGTTGTTTGGTAAGATTAAGTTTGGTAATGTTATTTTGGATACGGGTGCCTCACATCACATGACCGGGACCCTTTCTCTTCTTACCGATCTCGTACCTATGCCACCAAGTCCTGTTGGATTTGCTGATGGTAGTAAAGCTTTTGCAATAAGCATGGGGGTTTTTCCACTCTCCAACAAAGTCAAGTTGACTAATGTTCTCTTTGTGCCTTCTCTAAACTGCACATTGATTTCTGTTTCAAAGATATTGAAACAAACAAAGTGTCTTGCCTTGTTCACTGACACTCTTTGTTATTTACAGGACCGGTTTTCGAAGACTTTGATTGGAAGCGGTGAAGAGCGTGATGGTGTGTATTTTCTTACGGATGTTGCTACAGCCAAGATACATGTGGCCAATGTTGTCTCTGACCAAGCTTTGTGGCATCGACATTTAGGACATCCGAGTTTTTCAGTGCTTTCTGCTTTACCTTGGTTTTCTCGTTCATCTTCTTCTCCTAGTTCTAATTCTTGTGACATATGCTTTCAAGCTAAACAAACACGAGCTGTTTTTCCAGAAAGTATTAATAAAACCACAGATTGTTTTTCAATGATTCATTGTGATGTTTGGGGTCCGTATCGGATTCCTTCTTCTTGTGGAGCAATTTATTTTTTAACAATTGTGGATGACTACTCAAGAGCTGTTTGTACCTATCTTTTACTTGAAAAATCAGAGGTGCGAGGTGTTCTAACAAATTTCTTGAAGTACGCGGAAAAACAGTTCGGCAAATCCATCAAGATAGTTCGAAGTGATAACGGGACAGAATTCATGTGTCTTTCCTCTCATTTTCGTGCAAATGGTATCATTCATCAAACTTCATGTGTTGGTACTCCTCAGCAAAATGGACGTGTCGAACGTAAGCATCGTCATATCCTTAATGTTGCTCGAGCACTATTGTTTCAGGCTAGTTTGCCTATCAAGTTTTGGGGAGAAGCTATACTTACTGCTGCATATTTGATCAATCGCACTCCATCTTCGATTCATTCTGGTCGCACACCTTATGAAATTCTTCATGAGAGTAAACCTGATTATGAGCAGCTTCGAGTGTTTGGTTCCGCATGTTATGTACATCGTCTCACTCGTGATAAAGACAAATTTGAACAGCGGAGTCGTCTTTGTGTTTTTGTCGGCTACCCGTATGGAAAAAAAGGTTGGAAGGTGTTTGATATGGAACGTGAAGAGTTTTTGGTGTCTTGGGATGTTGTCTTTCAAGAAGACGTATTTCCTTACTCAACTTCATCTTCTTCTCCGCCTGTTACCACTTCACCCGCGATCACCGACGACAGTGACTGTTTGTTTCCGTCTTCTCAAGTCAGGGGGAGTTCGGATACTAATACTTCAGAGTCTGTTTCTTCTCTAGATCGAGACGACGCTTGTGACGAAAACAGAGCCATTGATTCCCGTGGTGTTGTGGTTGTCTCTCAACCACCGGATTCTACAAATGCAGGCTCTGCCTCGCACTCTCCAGCCACTGTCCTAGCACCACCCACTCCAGTCTCTCCATCGGTGGCTACACACTCCAGTTCTGACCTAAACTCTTCTATTGTGCCTGTCGCACAAACTGTTCCGCAACCACAACCAACACAGCGCAAAACTCAGCGTTCGTTGCAGCCTCCTGCTCGCTTAAGTGATTATGTTCTTTACAACGTCAAATACACACCACCTTCTACACACGCTCTTCCCGACTCCTCATCAATGTCTTCGGCACCAGTCCCCGGTACGTCTCTGTTTCCTTTCACTGATTATGTCTCTGATGAGCATTTTTCTTCTAGTCATCGAGTTTATATGGCAGCTATTACTTCTAATATTGAGCCAAAGCATTTTAAGGAAGCTGTTAGAGTAAAAGAATGGAATGATGCCATGGCTAAGGAGGTTGATGCTCTTGAGGTTAATAAGACTTGGGATTTGGTTGATTTGCCACCTAACAAACATGCTATTGGTTGTCAATGGATTTATAAGACCAAATACAATGCTGATGGTACTGTGGAGCGTTACAAGGCACAGTTGGTTGCCCTTGGTAATAAACAAGTTGAGGGGGAGGACTACAAAGAGACCTTTGCACCGGTTGTTCGTATGACAACGGTTCGTACTTTTCTTCGTCATATTGCTGCCAATCAATGGGAGGTTTATCAAATGGATGTTCACAATGCCTTTCTTCATGGTGATCTCACTGAGGAGGTCTACATGAAACCTCCACCGGGATTTCGTCATTCTCATCCAGACAAAGTTTGTCGTCTTCGAAAGTCATTGTATGGCTTGAAACAGGCTCCTCGGTGTTGGTTTAAAAAGCTTTCTGACTCGCTATTACGTTTTGGTTTTGTTCAATCCTATGATGATTACTCTTTGTTCTCTTACACCAAGAAGGGCATTGATCTTCGGGTTTTGATCTATGTTGACGATCTTCTCATTTGTGGTAATGACCTTATATGGTTCAGAAATTTAAGGACTACTTAAGTCGTTGTTTCTCGATGAAAGAGTTGGGGAAGCTCAAATATTTTCTTGGCATTGAGGTGAGTCGTGGGCCTGAGGGCATTTTTCTCTCCCAACGTAAATATGCACTCGACATTATTACGGATAGTAGTGATCATGGTTCTCGACCAGCTTCTACTCCTTTAGAGCAAAATCATCATCTTGCCACTGATGATGGTCCTTTACTTAAGGAACCGCGGCAGTATCGTCGTCTTGTTGGTCGATTGTTATATCTTCTTCATACCCGGCCGGAGCTGTCATATTTTGTTCATGTGTTATCACAATTTATGCAATCTCCGAGAGAAGCTCATATGGATGCTGCGTTGCGTGTGGTTCGTTATTTGCAAGGTTGTCGTGGTCAAGGGATATTACTTCATTCTACCAAAGATTTAACGTTAGAGGTTTATTGTGACTCGGATTGGAGTACTTGTCCGCTCACTCGACGTTCTCTTAGCGCTTATGTTGTTTTACTTGGTGGTTCACCTATTTCTTGGAAAACTAAGAAACAGAATACAGTCTCTCATTCTTCCGCCGAAGCCGAGTATCGGGCAATGTCATATGCTCTTAAGGAAATAAAATGGCTTCGAAAGTTGTTAACAGAATTAGGCATCGACCAAGCTGCGCCAGCTCGTTTGTATTGTGATAGTAAAGCAGCAATTCATATTGCTGCAAATCCGGTTTTCCATGAGCGTACTAAGCATATAGAGAACGATTGTCATGCTGTTCGTGATGCGGTTCGTGACGGCATCATTTCTACACAACATGTTCGTACAACGGAGCAACTTGCCGATATTTTCACAAAGGCTCTCGGTCGAGATCAGTTTTATTACATTATGTCCAAGTTGGGCGTTCAAGATCTTCACACTCCAACGTGAGGGGGAGTATTGTGGATAAGTTCGTATATTGTGTTAAGTTTATCTTCTTATTGTGATAAGGATTAGCAGCCCTAAAGTGTATAGGATTAGGGCTTATTTTAGAGGATAAGTCTCTTATATAAATACACAAGTTCATACATTAATAAAGTCAAGTTGGTTCGATATCTAATTCTACATTTATCAACCAGTATACATGTTGAATTATTATCTAATCCATTGCACTAAGATTTTATTTTCGATGTCACATTCACAGTTATAAAAAAATCCTAAAATAATATCTCGGAGCGAATTCATAAATTATCAAATGGTTTTAAGTTAAAGAAAATATGGGAAGAAACAAAACATATGGATCACTTGTTATATTGATAGATGAAGAGTATACATACATGAAAATACGTATAAGCCATATATATTGCCATTGCATGCTTAGGAAGATTAATAACGAGGAGAGCAATTACAACATTTGCCATTATTGTAAAGTTTTATGGGACCATTTATTTATGTTTTTTTTTTTTTTTGAATGTTATTTATGTTTCTTTTTACTATTAAGTATTAAAACTTTTGCTGCTACTGAGCTATCAATTTCGTTTGGAAAACAAAATGAAATTATAAGCTTTATTTAAAGCATTAAATTTGGAAATATATTTGTCTGAGAAAGTAATAATATATAGATTTGGTTCAATAAATGGCGTGATCGAGGAATGTGGTCCTCCAAGAGACACACCATATAATTTTTCTCAGCCTTTCCTTTTTGGACCATTTCAATTTCATGTAAAGTTGGACCACTCGTCGTCTCGTATTATCCCCATCTATTCTAGTATCACTGTATCATATGATTCATCATACCACTTCACTTATTATTATCACCTAAAAGCTAGCTTTTGTGTCATCATCATCATCTTGTAATGCAAGAATAATTTCGTGTGGATTATTATAACACGGGCCTCGTGAAAAGCCCATTATCATATGCCCGCCCATTCAGTATATGTCCAGTGAGTTCAGAAGAAAAATTTAATCTGTGAGCATAATTGGACAACATATCAAAATTCCTCTCCAAGTTTCTGTGTATAAGCTCACAATGTTACATTTGGAAAGTTGTGCATGCACGTAAAGTATGTTTGTATTATTAAAATAATTAATGAATGAATCGACTGTGTGAATTAGATGGTGCCACATTATTCTAGCATTATACAAGCTAATACTCATGTCTTTTGACACTTGGACGTACGTAAATGATGTTTGGCCTCTCTCTCTCACACTTTCTAGAAGACTTGGAACAATTACAAAGAGTGATGAAAATAAAACCTAAATTTCGAAAGATTGCTGGTGCCATATTAATATTGGTCTCTTCTTTTAGAGAAATATATAGTAGTTAATTAATATATATATAACGAAAACTGAAATTACTATTCGAGTTGCTAAGATAACCGGACTAAAAGTTTCTGTTTTCATATAAATAAGATATTTGTTTGTTTATGTTTCTCTAATTAAATTAATTGAAACATTATACTAACTTTATTTGACTGTTTTCAAATTACAAAGGCACACCTTCTAGAAGCCGAATCCCACATAAGTTGCATACAATCTCTTTTGTCTTTTAGGTTTAATATATTATAAATATTATTAAACTTTATTAAAGCGGCCAAGAAATCTGATTGAGCAACGTTATCTATTCTCTTTACCATCTTCTCATGTATATATATATATAAAGAAAGAGAGATTTGCTTACGTTTCTTGTGCGTGCTTGTGTTTTTGTTATTTTGCAAGAATGAACAACGTCGTTGAAGTGTCACCGTGTTTGCTGTTCGAAGCATCTGGAGATTCCGAGAACCATCATCAAGAACGTGGCCTCGAAGGCGATGATGTATTGAAAGGTCATGAAGATCATAGTGATGATGATGCTGAGTCATGCAGGTGCGGGAGTCAAATGACGAGTAGGTCAACTGATCATGATCCGGTAGAAGAAGAAGAAGAAGAAGAAGAAGAAGAAGAAGCTGAGGTCGCCGGAGAGAATGAGGATCACGATGATGGAGACGGTGAAGTGAATAGTTATGGGAGGTCGCCGGAGAAGAGAGACCGTGAAAATCGGACCGTTGATTTATCTTCGACGGGAAATGACGAGAGGTCGATTAGTGAGATTGAAAAAAACCGAATGTTTTGGGAAGCTTGTTTGGCTTCTTAATACTATTGTATTTTTCTGTTTTATGAGCAAGAAATTCTAGTTATTAGTAGTGTATATTATTTCGGATTAGATAAATATAGTAGTATCTCATAAAAATTCATAACCCAAATTAAAAGAAAAACATTGATTTGTATTCTTACGGACCGGTAGTAAAATTATATATAATTATTTTGCTTTGTCGTCAACAAATTTCTGACGTTAATACAACTAATAAATACGATAATGGTCCAGTTTACTTTAAAAGACAGGAAAAGCAAGAGAGAAATTGGTTATCGTCGAGCGTATTGGGCTAACTTGAAAAGCCCATTTAAGAGTAAATGGGTAAAGCAAAAGAAAAAAGAAGGAGAAGTTAAATTGGTCCATGAAACGTCGGCGTTTTGGCCAGGGCAGTCATCGCGTCCTTGTAGTTTTTGGAGGCCATCATCGTCTGGATTCTTCCTTGAACTACCAAGTTAGCTTGTTCGAGAATCTCAGAGCTTTTCGTTTCCCATCGGAAGAAGAAAGGCACTTGCTTGTAAGTAGAACTTTTGTTGGTTCTATCGATCGAATCGAATCGAATCGAAGCTCGTTTTGTTTCGTATAAAAGTCGAAGCAGATTTGTTGGGGAATCAGTATTTGTGTTGTGTGGTTTGATCTGTTAGGAAGGAAGAAGATGACGATGCTGAGAATCAGAAGCAGAGATGGATTGGAGAGAGTGAGTGTAGATGGACCTCATATTACAGTCTCCCAACTCAAAACCCTAATCCAAGATGAGCTTCAGATCCCTATCCACAACCAGACCTTATCCACCAATCGAAACCTTCTCCTCGCGAAGACCCCTTCTGATTTCCTTGCCTTCACCGACATGACCGATCCTAACCTCCCTATCTCCTCCCTCAATCTCTCCCACGGCTCTATGCTCTACCTTGCTTACGAAGGTGAGCGTACGATCCGTGGTGGCCCCGCCGTCACTCCTGCCGGTTCCTTCGGGAGGAAGATGACCGTCGAGGATCTCATCGCCCGTCAGATGCGCGTCGGTCGCCAGGAGAAATCTCACTGCGATTCCGTCTCCTTCGATCGCGATTGCGCCAACGCCTTTCAGCATTACGTCAACGAGTCGCTGGCCTTCGCTATCAAACGCGGTGGATTCATGTACGGGAACGTCTCTGAGGACGGTCAGGTTGAGGTGAACTTCATCTACGAGCCTCCGCAGCAAGGCATGGAGGATAATCTGATTCTCATGAGAGATGCTGAAGAAGAGAAGCGTGTGGATGCCATTGCTTTAGGGTTAGGGATGAGGAGAGTTGGCTTCATCTTCAACCAGACCGTGACGCAGGACAAGAAGGAGTACACTTTCTCCAACCTTGAGGTGTTGCTTGCCGCGCAGCTTCACGCTGAGAGCGAATTGAAGGAGTGGGTTACAGCTGTTGTGAAGCTTGAGATCAATGAGGATGGTGGTGCGGATGTTCACTTCGAGCCTTTTCAGATGAGTGATATGTGCGTTAGGCTGTTCAGGGAAGGATGGTTTGAGACGGAGATCGGACCTGAGGATGATCCCAAGCTCTCCAAGATGAAGAAAGAGGTTGTTGTTGGGGTCAAGGATCTTAAAGAAGTGGATAATGATTTCTTCCTCGTTGTCGTCAAGATCTTGGATCACCAGGTTCCTCTTTTTAGCCTATCATTCATATCTAGTATACTTTTTGAAATATTTAAAACTTGACATCTGATTTAGCAAGTAGTAGTGATAGGATGGTAAATTACTAACTATTATCTTTCTGAGATTCGTATTGCTCACTTTTCGGTATGAATCAAGAGCTTGAGTTGCCGTTGATAGGAAGCACTAGTGTTTTTGGACTGTTCTCAGTTTAGAACATTCATGGGGTTTTTGTTTTTGGTATTAGTTGATGAAGGTATAATAAGTTGATAGGAAGCACAAATATTTTGTACTTTAGGTTGTTCTAAATTTAGATTATTCTTATGTATAATTGTGCATTTGGTTGCTTAATTGCTAGGGGTCGCTGTCGTGTACCTTCCCGATAGAGAACCGGAACATTCAAACAACGATGCGAGCTTTGAAAACACATATGGAGCGAGCAAGAAGCCTTCCATTTGTGAAGAGGATCTCTGATTTTCATCTGCTTCTCTTTGTAGCCCAGTTTCTGGACGTATCATCAGACGTCCCTGCCTTAGCTGAGTGCGTCCGTCTTCAGTCTCCTGTCCCGGAGGGTTATGAGTTGCTCATCGACTCCATGGCCAATACTTCTTAGTTTTACAAGTCTGTGTGTCCATATTCTATCCTTCAGATTTGTGTACCACTTTTACTTCTTTCTTTAAATTATCTTTTGATTTCCCAAAATAAACTGAAAAATTATAGGAGAAAGTTTTAGAAAAGTTGTTTTTTACTTTATGTTGCATTATTCTCTACTGTAATAAGCTTTAGTGTGACTTATTCTTCTTCCATTCGAAGATATGTGGTGAAAAGAGTTGGAGATGCGGGGGATCGAACCCCGTGCCTCTCGCATGCAAAGCGAGCGCTCTACCATTTGAGCTACATCCCCAGGTTGTCACAATATTTGTCAAAAAAACAAAAAATAAGATGAAGAATGCAATATTAAAAGCCCAAGCTTTCGATGTTGGACTTGCGGTTGCTTTGCTTTTCATAACATAAGATGACAAAATAAGAGGGCGGACAACAAACAAAAATCTTCTTGTCGTTTTCTTCCACTTTTGTCCGAAAACGTATAAAAATGAAAGTCTCGTAGTGGGGAAGATTTGCGTTAAAGCTCGTTCAAAGTTCAAACACATTAGTTGTCCGTGTCACTTTTTTCTAATTATTATTAAGGGGGATCAAGAAACCTATTTTCATATATAATTAATTATCATGCTTACAAAAACTTATGAGATATTTCGACATACTTGACCAACTCACAAAAGAAACATTGAAGAGACTCTATTGTATCGTAGTAACTCTCTATTGGTTGATGAATTACGAAGAACATATATACTTGGACAAATCTTGAAGTTTCCTAGTTTAATGTTTCAACAGAGTTCGATATTCCATTCCCAAAAACGATAGTGGAAGAAAATAATTAATGAGTGGAAAGTATTTACTATTATTTTTTTTTGGCAATGAGTGAAAGTATTTATTTATAATAATCAAATTTGGAAAAGCAAAAGAATGGAAAATGTGAGCATACGTTCCAAAAAGACAAAATAGATGACGACAAAATTGAGAAAGCCTCATACTCATATTTCTACATATATATCGCGAATCATATACCTTAGCGTGTTCTCCTTTTGATTCTCCTTTTTTTTTCTTTGTTTATTTTATCGATTACTTTAGTAATATTTTTGTTCTTTATACCATTTACAATATCTTGTCATCATGTAACTTTAAGACTAAAACTATGAAAATGAAATGTTGTTTGTTTTGTGCAAGTGTCTATGTATTATTTAGTAACAATACATTATATTATTATTGATGGTAGAACCGTAGAAATCATTTTACACCAACAATAACTAGCACAACCATTATCTTATACAAGATTTAATGATTTGATAGTTGGTCAATAATACTTACATGCCGAAGATATATTAGATTTATTTATTTTGATGTATTTTCAGTTTTTATAATATGGCATATATATGAAATAATATAATTTTCTTTCATATAAATAATTTTTTGTTCCCAATCCATAAAAATTCTGTTTGTAGTTTTCATCAAAAAAAATTGTTTGTAGTAAACAAAAAAATAACACAGTAGCGGCGAAGATTATAAAGCAATGGGGACTAACTCTAAAAAAACACGTATGAACGTTGAAACTAATAGAAACTAACAAAAGTAAAACAATGATAGATACAAATAAAAAAGCTAAAAATATCTTGTGAGAAAAAATCACACAAAACAAAGACACGTGGAAGAACTAAAAACAAGTATGGAATTCATATCTATCATCAAATTGTCGGTCCACATAACGTATGCTTACAAAAATTAGAGCGTTAGAGTCTTTAAAGTCCCAATTAACCCGTAAATATAGCAGTAATATAACATGACAGATTAACTGCTTTTTGTTTACTATTCATAAAAATAAATAATTATCACTTATAACTATAGTTTGCCTGTTAAAATTCAGTAAGTAGACAAAAAGGAAAAATATTTTATGATCATGTTTTTTTCCTATAAAGCAGAGCAGATTAAACACTTCAATTTTAATATAGGATCTGCATTTGAACTGCTAAATCTGCTTGACCTACTTTTATTTTGTTAGATTTGTCTTATACACTTGATCTGCTCAGCTTATTTTATTTTCCCATTCAAAGTAGTTGTACAAAAAATGGTAAGTAAATAATACTACTGTAAAGAGAAAAAAAAAAAAGAATTAAAGAGAGTTTGTTCTGACCAAAAATAAACAAATAAATAGAAGGGATAAAACAACGGCTGAGATGTACAGTTTTGGTCCCATCAGGGAGAGATTCATGGTTGTGATTTGTCAAATCCGAAAGATACACAGACTAGCAAAAAGCAAACAAAATATGTGTATTTCCTTATTATTTATAAATTTAACGTTGTGTATTATTATTATTTATAAATTTAACGTCGTTTGGGGTTTTTGGTAAAAGGTTCTTTGTATATATATATGTTTTTTGTGGCTCTTTTGGAGTTAGCGCAGCAGCCATCAAAGTAGGACCTTCCCTAACTTTGAATATATTTTTTGTTTAATTTTATTTGGGTGAGTATATATGAAAAGTATTTCGTAAGAAGTCAATTTACAAACACCCGCAAAACTCTCGTAAACATACAAAATCATCACCACTTGAATTCATAGTAGTGAATAGTACCATGTTGTAATAATATATCAAAATATGTTGTGGGTATGTTCAATCTACTGGGAACGTCCGAATGCAATGAATTTGAATCCCACAGTTCATAAGAGATGGTATTTGCTGGAGTAACTATTATTTGAGTCAGGTCCAAGGAGGAGGATAGAAGACACCTTTGGGTCCTATAAATTACATACTTACTTTACCGGCGGGCGTGTGATGGGCACGCGGCTCTCCTGATGCACACAAGACGACAAAATCCCAAGCCCATTCCCACATTCTTCCCCATAATGGGCCCGTTTTAGTAAAAAAAAAAAAAGAAAAGACACATTTTCCAGCCGATATTTTTTCTCCACTAAAAAAAGATTTGAAACGACAAGTCAAACAAAACATGACACATTGCAAACTAAAACTTTTAAGAAGGTTCTAAGTTTAGCAAGCATCCAAACTATAATTTTATTTTTTTTTGGTATAATCCGGTTCTAAATTAGAGAAAACTAAGACTTTTTAAAAGATTCATAATATTTTAATAGTTAAAATTTGAAAATGTATAACATTATAAATAATAAAACCGTTAAAAATTTAAAATTTATTAAATTTTCAAAATATTATAATTTTTAATCTTTTTAATAATTTTAAAATACTATAAATAATGAAATTTTTTAAAGGTTAATATATTATCAATATTAAAACTTTTAAAAAGTTTAAATATTATAAATATATAAAATAATTGATAATTATGCAACGTTTAGAACTTATATTAAAATTATTAATTATTTTGTAATAAGTGAGAACATGATACACATTACTTAAGTTTTACAATTAAACTTTGTAATACCTAATTTTATATAAATATGATTCAAATTATATGAAAATATTCTATTTATTTTAAAATCAATAATAGTGAAAATATTACACTGCATTTGTTACTTTATATAGGTCCAAAAACTATATAATATTTATTAATCTTTCTTGATTACCAATGAGAGTAAATGAGATAGAAAACGATTAAACATAGTACTAAATTAGTTAAATATTTAATCATCTTTATCGATCCCAATTAATGTTTTTAAGAAAGAAACAAAAGACATACGAAGTAAGTTGTACGTATTTATGAGTTTTTCCAACTTTTCAAAACTACACACACATATATATTATATGTTAATACGTAAAAGAAAATAATAGCAATTTTTTTTTATTTGAACACAATTATTTGTTTTATAGAAGAAGAAGAAGAAGAAGAAAACAATGAAACTAAACAAATATTAGATGTATTAAAGTAAATAAATAGAAAGAAAATGAAAAAAAAAAAAAAAACGGGACGGAGGGGGGGGAATATGCAAAGGAAAGAAAAGAGAGGAAATGGAAGGGATGATGTCATTGGCCCAAAATAGAACACGTTTTAGCCAATAGGCTCGTAAATTTTATTAAGTAAGGGTAATTTAGGAATCTGGTCCTTTTATTTGTAATAATAATAATAATAATAATATATTTAAATAAAATAAAATAAAATAAAAAGAAAAGAAAACAACACAACCCTTTTGTCGCCACATGCCATGGCGTTGGTCGCACGCTGTATATGTATTTGTCACCTTACTTTAAACTAATTTTCGATTTTACCATTTCCCATTCACATTTAAAACACAAACCTAACCTTAACCCAAAAACAAAACCTCTCTATCTCTCTCTCAAGTCTCAAACCCATCAATTATATATATAAAACAAAACATATTTTTGAGTAGTTGAAAGCTGCCTAATATATCATTGGATGATAAATTGATATTATCACCTGGAGCTAAACTCTTTTTTTTTTTCTTTCTTTTAGATCGAATATGGGATTGTGAATACTGTTTATGCATCATCACATGGAACGAGTTAGTGAATTGCTGGTAATTGCAATTTGATACATAGTAATCCGTTGTGACAAGTCATAGGACCGTATAATTAAATTAAAAAAAAAGAAGTAATCACATGTAAATTAGGAACAGGTAGTTAAGTTTTGACACCATTAAACGTGAAGAAGAAGAGGTAAGTTAATGTTAAAAAGAAAATGGGGTAAGAGAGGAGGTGGGGGGGGGGGGGGGGGGGGTGGTCAAAAGGAGCCCTTATGAGAAGAGAGCGTGTCAGGGACTGGCGTGCCCCAATACCCTTTTCTCTCTCTCTCTCTCTCTTCACATGACACCGTGGCTCCTCCCTTTTTTTCTCACTCTATTCCAATATGATTTTATAAATCAGCCGACTGATATAAATAATGAAATTACCTCATCGTCGACAAATGTTAATTTAACCAAACAAACAAACAACCAACCTTTGAATATTTATAATAAGAGAAAAAAGGAAGGGTGGGACCCAGAGATGTGAACAGTAAAGAAAAAAAGGAGTCCAATCCAAAAATGGGTCTCTCCTCTCTCTCTCTCTCTCTCTCACTCTCACCGTCCCATTGGGTTTGCAATATCTTCAACCTCTCTCACCTTTGACTCTCTCTCTCTCTCTCTCTCTCTCGAACGAGCCCATCATCATCTCCTCTCTCTCTCTATTGTTTCTCTGTTGTTGTTGTTGTACTTGGTCTTCCTTTGCCCCCCCCCTCTCTCTCTCTCTTTTTTCTCCACAGCTCTCTCTCAATTTTCTTTTCTGGGTTTCTTTCTTTTCAAATCCCTCTCCTTTATATCTTCATCATCATCATCGTCTGCAGGGATATCCCTTTGATTTATTTTATATCATTGGTAATGACTTCCTCCTTCCGTTGATACCCACAACAACAACACCACAAGCTCTTTTTTTTTTAATCTAATTTTGGCTTTGGATTTTCTCAAGTTTTGTTGTGACTATGGCTGGTGGAAACGAAGTCAACCTTAACGAATGCAAGGTACTTTCCTCTCTCTCTCTTCTTCTTCCTTCTTCCTTCTTTTTAGATTTGCTTCTTGTTTCCCATCCCTCTCTCTCTCTCTCTTCTTCTTCCTTAATTGAAATCCACTGCCTTTTAAATTGAAGATCGATCATATGCTGTATGTAGATTCACCCACCCGTACGGATGGATTTTTGTTTTTTCTTAAAAAAGAGAAAGCAATAGACTGTTTAATAATATCTTACACGTCCCATCATCTTCTTCTTCTTCTTCTTCTAATGTTTTTTTCTCTGTAGAGAATTGTCCCACTCAACACATGGGTCCTCATTTCCAATTTCAAGCTTGCTTACAAAGTCCTCCGTCGTCCTGACGGCTCCTTCAACCGTGACCTCGCCGAGTTTCTTGACCGTAAAGTTCCTGCCAACGCCTTCCCCGTTGACGGCGTCTTCTCCTTCGACCACGTCCACTCCCCCACCAACCTCCTCACCCGAATCTACCAACCTGCTTCTCTCTTTCTTCACCTCCCCCCGGGCTCCGTCAACCTTACCCTTCCTCTCAGCACCACTGACATCGTCCCTGTTCTTGTTTTCTTCCACGGAGGCAGCTTCACTCACTCCTCCGCCAACAGCGCCATCTACGACACTTTCTGCCGACGCCTTGTCACCCTCTGCCGTGTTGTCGTTGTCTCTGTTGATTACCGCCGATCCCCCGAGCACCGCTTCCCTTGCGCTTACGACGATGGATGGAACGCCCTCAAGTGGGTCAAGTCCAGAGTCTGGCTTCAGAGTGGTCTAGACTCCAGTGTTTATGTTTTTTTGGCTGGCGACAGCTCCGGAGGCAACATAGCTCACAATGTTGCTCTGAGGGCGACCAGAGAAGGACTCCAAGTGTTGGGTAACATTCTTCTTCATCCAATGTTTGGCGGACAAGACAGGACTCAGTCTGAGAAGACCCTTGACGGCAAATACTTTGTCACTATACAAGATCGTGACTGGTATTGGAGGGCTTACTTACCTGAAGGTGAAGACAGAGATCATCCTGCGTGTAATCCCTTTGGCCCCAGAGGTCAAAACCTTAAAGGAGTCAACTTTCCCAAGAGTCTTGTCGTCGTTGCTGGTTTAGATCTTGTTCAGGATTGGCAATTGGCCTATGTCGATGGGCTTAAGAAGACTGGTCTTGAGGTCAATCTCTTGTATTTGAAGCAAGCTACCATTGGGTTTTACTTCTTGCCTAACAATGATCACTTTCACTGTCTTATGGAAGAGTTGAATAAGTTTGTGCACTCCATAGAGGATTCTCATTGCAGGTCAAGTCCTTTGCTTCTTACTCCCTAGCAACAACAACACGGTCTCGTCATGTTACTGGCATATACATAAAGAGATCGAAGAAGCAGATTAGAGTTTGCCTGTTTATGATGGGGTTTTTGTACAGTTTTTCACATTTTAGTGTTCAGTAGCGTTTCTTGTATGTTTGTGTTCCTTGGTCTCTGGAGTATAATAAGTCTGGCTTATTGTGAGAGATCTGGTTGCGCCTGAAGGAAGACCATTTCGGATATCGGCATCTACCGGTTATGGGCTAAACCGGGACATGGTACTTTGTTTGCGTACTAGTATGTGGTAGACTTTAATTGGTTCTAGAGTACAGAGGGTTAAATTACAAGACAACTAACTTGTCTTCAACAGGTTGTGAAAAGAAACTTATCCCTTGGTGTGGATTTGTATGTTTATACTACCTTTTTGTGTTCTCATGCTATTAATAGAAAGAGCATGATGTCTTTTGTCGTTGTAATTTCTCACCTTCCTCTTGTTTTATTAGTTCATGCATTAAAACAAAATTTGGGTTACAAAAGACAAATCTTTTTAAGAAACCCGTTTTACTTATCCTTGTTTCGAACTCTCGAAGCGGTTGGTCTAATCTATATTTGCTACAGTTGTGTATAAGAAAAAAGAAAAAACTGATAAAACATAAAAAGAAAGATCCAAAGGTCTAAGTGAAAACCCTAGGGAGACATGTGGCAATGGGCGTTAGAGTGAAGTATAAAGAAAGAAAGAAAGAAGAGGAAATAAGTGTGAGAGAAGAGAAAAGACAAGTGTTGTGTGTGCATTTGAGGCAAAAGCTTCGCATTGCCAAAATCAATTCTCCCATCCACCCAAATGAGAAAAAAAAAAAAAGCTTACTCAAACAAAATTGATATATTAAAAAATGATTGGACAAAAATGTCAAAATCATATATCTTTTTTTTTCTTTTTTTCTTTAATATTCCAGTTTTAATAGTTTTAGTTTTCCTTGGCATCTTTTGCCTCATATATATTTTAAATTTAGTATAATTTTGGAGTTTCCTTGTAGTGGTTATGAACTTTGGGGGATTGAACATGGACCCCCTCTTTAGAGAAAACAATCTCTTTTGTCTACATATGTTTGTTTCTATATATACATCCTCTACATTTCATTATAAAATATTACTATACTACTACTATTAATAAACAGGGATTGTTTTTATTTATAAATGTATACTTATTCTTGTGGATGCCAAGTGGTAGGGACATAGAGGATTGGAGAAAAGAAGGAAAAAAAAAGTGATTTATTTTCTCTTTTGTTTTTTAGTTGGTGGTCTTCTTTATAAAAATATAATGGTCGAGCATAGAGGAGGATATAAATAACATTTTACAGGTAACTTCTTACTCTGCATATGGTTTTCTTTCCCCGATTAACATTGACTTTTGTAGTCATATAGGCACCTTTCGATTTTTTTTATTTTTTACTTTTTTTTTTTGTGTGTAGATGGAGTACTTTTTAAAAAAAATTGTTTTTTATTATCAAATATTATATCTCGTCAAATTATTTATGACCAAACTTTTGGGTCATTGATGCGTGCATGACAAAGACTCTCCTTTGTCTTGTAATGAAATTGTCTTGGCAATTTACTCGGAAAGAGTGTCTCTGCTTTAATTTATTAGTGTGAATAATTTTGCATATGCTTAAGCCTTAGTGTAATCAATGGATTACTAGTAATCTTTTTAGTGTTTGGATAAATAATTTTGGTTTCCTTTTCCATTTTTGTAACAAAGCATATATGTATATAGCTCTCATTTTCTAACAAATAGTATTAAAAAAGAGAAATCTTAATTATGTTTGGTGATTTATCAACATCTTCTGATTTCTCTCCATAATACATTAATTTGTCGTTTACACTAAGATTCTTTCGTTTGTCAATGGATTGGCTTTGTCGTTTGTAAGACCATATTCAATGCTTTAGATCCAAGATTACAAATCTTTATTATATTCATCATCTAACTAACTTTTTAAGCTTAATGGTTTGGTTTGAGGAATCTTTAATTTTCCTTCAAAAGGGCATCCAAGTTATATAATTGCTTTTGGGCTATCTTTTTTTCTTCTTCTCTAGTTCACATTAGAAGTTATAGCTAGACTTGCGGTGCGTTCGATAGTGGGCACTTCGACTAATACAAATGAGGTGTCGATCGTGTATTTGGGAAGATAAGAAAGACGAAAACAATCTTTTAGATTAAGTGTTACATAAATTATTGAAGAACGTTTACAACCATATAATTATACTTAGATAGAGATCTTATGAGATACATACAACAAGTTATAACAATGATATGCTGAAGTGCATGTATTGTAAATTTCTAATATATAAATCTCGATCAAACCATGTCGTGGGTATTTTAAAACTGTGACAATTGTTGAAACGTAGCCGGCAAAAAGTGAACAATTTAATTAAAGTTTTTGGTTGATACAGAAATAAATAATTTTATTCATTATCTTATAACCAAGAGAGAACATAAAAATGACAAAATATCAACCAAATCAACAAAATATATCCGATTCACACTTGACAACAAAATAAAACCTGATCATATAAAAAAAGAAGAGAAACGAGGTAAAGGGAAATAAAGTAATATTCTGATAAAAAAAAAAAGAAGTGATATTCTGAAAACAATAAGAGAGGCCAGGGAGCTACTCGGAATGGAAAGTGTAGTAGATGTGCAGAGATTTCATAGAAATGGAAGAAAAATAGAAAAACGAGAAAGAGAACTCAGAAGAAAGGAGAGAAGAGACAAAAGCATTGAACAACGAAACGAACGATGTGTTTTGTCTTTTATTATTATTAGTTTTAGCCTACAAACCTAAACCCTAGCTAGAGAAGATTCAAAGAATAAGACACGAGACGAGAGAGACCTTCTGAATATCTCAAACCATTAAACATCTTCTCTCTCTCTCTCTCTCTCTCATTATCACTTTGCATTCATCATCATCAACTCGTCATTCACATGGTTCAGTCCAGAGTAGTGAACAGAAGACAGACAATTTGGAAGTACGTGTTCTCTCATAAAACGACGACACAGCATATCGTTTTGTAACTTGTAAGCTATAAGGTTTTGGTTTTGGGTATGTATGATTGACATTTGTAGACGGTCTGCAGGATCCTTATGGGCGGGCCGTATCAATGGGCTTTTGACTATTGATTTAGAAGAATATCCTAGAGAACAATAGCCCCAAAATGATCTCCATCGGTAGGTATAGGTACTGCAGCCATTAAAGATGATGATCATATACGTAGTTAAACTACTAGTTAATGTTCGAAACTAGTTTCAAAATATTTGTAGAGAAATCTCATACTACAATACTAGTAGTAAGTAAGTATTAAAGACCGTTTTAGTGTGCAGTTTATTTAGAAGATTTGTTCACAGTTACTGTCACTAGCTAGAAAAAGGACCGTGGTCTTAAAGGATAGACAGGTGACAAGATTTCCAAAACAAGGGTTTATACCTTGCGAACCAAGTAACTAGTTAGGTAAAGGCATACGAAGAAGCTGATGACGATGATCAACAACAGAATCTCTGATCTTCCTCTTTTATTGATTTTCTTTTTCTCCCAAAAAAGGTTTGGGACAAAATGAGATTGTAGCATGATGATCCGTTTAGAAACAGAAAAGAAAAGAAATGGGCTTTTTATATTGAACACTTGGGCCATTCACTAATTAGATGGTTAGTCAGTCTGATGATCCATTACGAGTGACCAGAAAAGAAAACATATGGGCTTCCGATTAGGAATAATATGGACCTGAAGGCCCGAAATCAATTTGCTTGCGCCGACGTGTTGGGTTCTGATTTGGCTGTTACAGTGAGAAAAACGAAGAGGCTGTGAGGATATCACTATTTGGGGGAGTTATAGAAGAAGTTTCGCTATTAAGGGAGAGAGGAGAGAAGGTAATTTTGAGAGAAACTCCTCATTTTACTAAATACATCAGTTTGGGAAGTCAGAGATGGAGCAGCAGGAGATGGGGAAACCAGCCAAACCAAAAGCCAAGGTATAGTGTGTGAGCCACAACATACTTCATCTATATTTTGCTTTCGAGACGTCAATCTTCTTCTTCTTTGCGTTTTCTCTTATGCTTCTTATCAGATGCGAAGGTTTCCTACCTTATGATTCTGGCAAAGTGCATGCGTTTTTTTTTAAAAAAAAAATTTCTCTGGGGATCTCAGATCTCTTATCGTAGTTTGTAATTTATAGAGTAAGTTAACCTCAATCCCATAGGATTCTAGGGTTTTGAGTTTTCTGGGTTCACGATTTGTGTCGTATCCTTGGATTAGTTTTGCAAATTTGGAGTCTTGTTTCTTCCGGATGCTTGTCTTGTCGTCAGCCCCTCTCTTGTCTTTAGCTTTCAGTTAAGGAAAGCCTTTGTTCTTTGGTTATTATCGCACTTCTCACACAAGTGGAGATGTGATTGCAGAAAGACGTTGGTCCAGGGAGGTCGATAGACACCTATGCTGCCCAATGCGAAAAGTGTCACAAGTGGAGGGTGATTGATGGTCAAGACGAGTACGAGGATATCAGAAGCAAAATGCTGGAGGACCCTTTCAACTGTCAGAAGAAACAGGGCCTCTCTTGTGAAGAGCCTGCAGATATTGACTACGATTCCTCACGCACTTGGGTCATCGACAAGCCCGGTGTCCCCAAAACCCCCAAAGGTTTCAAGAGGAGCTTGGTTCTCAGAAAAGATTACTCTAAGATGGATACCTACTACATCACTCCTACCGGGAAGAAGCTCAGGAGTCGCAATGAAATTGCAGCCTTCGTCGAAGCCTATCCGGAATTCAATAACGCACCTCTCGGAGACTTCAATTTCACTGTCCCAAAGGTCATGGAAGACACTCTTCCTCCTGATCCTAGGCTTGCTTCTCCTTTTGCTACCTCTACTTCCACCTCTGCGAGGAGCTCTTTAACGCAGACCCAAGACTAGCGGGTTTCCCTATTTGTTCCCTTTTTCTTCTCATCCCTCAAACAATGCTTTTTCGGAGTTTGTGTACATTTGATGATGTTCTCTAAAACTATTAAGCTCTGCTTTAACTGGGGGGAACTCGATTCCAAAACTTAAAAAGTTTATAAACTATTATTTTAATCTGGATTCTCTTACACAACAAAACAACTCAGAGTTTTAAAAACATTAAGAAGTACTAACAGCTCCGGGAATTCTCTCGTGGCAAACCCTCGTGCACCTTATAGTAAGCGGCTCCTCTTGAATAATACTGCACGATGTCTCGCAGACTTGCTCGTTTCCCATTCTCATGGACATGAAACATCCCGACATGCATCTTTTGTAGGCCTCTGACTCGGTGTAGGCAGGGCATTTTCTGTTACACTTTGTCTGCAAATACCCATTAGCAACACCATCTCCTCCTATGGTGCGGGGGCAAACGGTCATGCATTGTTGATAAAGTCCTTCAAAGGGTTTGCAAAATGCCTCGCAGAAGGGATCTTGTTCCTCTTCTTGCTGCCTACTTGTCTCTACATTCGTCCTCATCTCTTCATTGCACCTATCTTCACACTCTCTCTTGTTGATATCAAGTCTGCAGTGGTGCTTACACTGTTCCACCACCAGATCTTCTACTACACTTGACACTACTGTACTTTCCAACACCAGAATAGCACAAATCAGAGCAATGGCAGCAAACTTTGCTTTTGTTGGTCCCATGCGTCTACTCATGGTTATAAGACTTTACATGGGTTATGATGATAAATCTTTCGGTCATACTATATAGAGGAGTTTGTGACATGCAAGATTCTACGGGTGTTAGGGGCACGTGTAGGTCAATATTTGCCTGCCATCCACATGTACATCATGCTTTAGCCTGAACATAGTCGTGTCCAAATCCAACATAAGAAAATCCCAAAGGAGAAAAAAGAGACGGACACAAGTTCCAGTGATTTCAATTGATCCTTGCGTTGAATTTGCGAGGGTTAAAGGCAAAGTGTATTTATTCTATATTTCTTCACTTTCAATGGTTAAAGGTGCAACAAAACTCTCTAATTAGGCAAGAATGAACTTATCATATCATTATCATGGACAACGAATTGAGGGGAATAATCAATTTGTTTTACATTTTCCTTTGTGTTATGATTTGATTCTCCAACGTCCAACCTGGTTATCAGTATGAAGAATGAAACCTGTCAATCATGGTATACATTGCGGACGTAGACATCACTTTGCGACTAAATGCCTGCAACACCTTTTAAGAAAATTCTTACATACAAGTATCTGATATTATGCAATAAAAATGTTTTAAAATACACATAGATGTAATTTATGAGAATGCAGGCAATATAAATGAATTGATGAAAAAACTTAGATATGATTCCTTAGACATATAATATAGTATATGATGTGATATGAGGAAGAGTCTTGTCTGTGCAAAACAGAGAGAGAGAGGTGATCATGTAGTTTGGTTCAAGGCTATAAGCCTTTCCGCATCTTCTCGAGTCTACTCTCAATGAAAGCATGTGATTTCCTATTTATATCATTCAAAAGCGGCTTCGGCGGTTGTGATTTATCAGCTCCATTCTGTGATCGCCTAACGATCGGCTCACTCGATATGCTCTTCTTTGGGCCGTTACTACCATTAACGAGCATGATCACCCTCTCTTTCTCGGAGTTTGAGATATTGATGGGATTAGCGTTGTCCTCCGAGTCTTCTCGTTGCTTGAAATAGATTGTGATATCAGATTTTGACTCCTTCTTGATCAGTTTCTTTGTCACAGAGTCAGAGTTGCCTTCCTTGTGACCGGCCATGAGTTTAACCACCACCAACCTGAAAAACCAGCGGCAAAAGCCTCTCTTGTCATCATCTTTTCCTCTCTGCATCCTCTCTTTGTTTACATGGATGTTTAATTATGGGTGTTGGTTTATATGAAATTATTATGTAGTGGGATTATGGATTTTTCTTTTTTTTTTTCTTTTCCAAATGGCTTGCTTTGATTCTACGCTTTGGAAAAATGTGATTGTCTTTGTCTTTTCTATATCAAAAGAAAACAGAATTTTATCTATCTAGTTTCTTCTTCATACCCTTTTAATTGGTTTGCTTTAACTAAAAAGCAATCTGCTTTTGTGCAAGTTTTTCTTCCATTGGAGCTGGAGATTCGCTTCTTTATTGAAAGATGAAGCTCCCTTATCACTGAAATTTTCTGGTTGAGTGGACGAAAACTTGAAAATATTCTTTCTACACTTATACTTGTTGATCTATAAAAGTACTTCTCACCATGTTCCACTTTTGTTATTGTCACGTTTCATATCGCGTGAATCACGTGTGTTGAATGATTGACTAATAACGAATCTTAAAAAAAACTTGTTTGTCATTGGATATGTAAGCCCCGTTCAGTGAATGACAGTGAACGACCTTGCAGAAGAAGCTCCACACACGAGTGATTAACTTCAAGAATTGGACTATTGGTTTGATGGGGGGTAAGCCAGGCCCGTGCTGTAGTGCAACGCATCGGCGACTCTCAAGAACCCAGATAGTAAGCTATCTTGATGGACGCTTCCCCTTAAAAATGGTGAATGCAAACACTGTTTCAGTAGAAATTTCAGTCATCAATGAGGTTACTGGTTACGGTGGGAAAGAAACGTATAATTTTTCAATACAAGATGCTTCGCGGAATCAACAAAGCTGATTTCATTTCATTTTTGCTCTTTCAAAGATTCATTTTTGCTCTTTCAAATATTGAAATTTCATTTGGGATTTCGGTAATTAGGTCACTTTCCATTAGCTTTTGCATCAATGCGAACAAGGTTATAATCAAAGTACAAGGCTTTACAGACAAAGCTCAATGATTGTTTAGTAGATCGGAAGGATAGAGTCCCAATGTCTTCAAAAGGCGAGAATTTTAGTTTTGTCTTCAAAGGCTGTATATCTTCAAAACTTGTTCTATTGGTCTACGGCAAAGAGGACAGGTCTTTACGTGCAAGGAGCATGTTAAGCAGCAGCACATATGACCACACCTACACAAGTGCAAACCAAACAAAAGAATATTCAAAAGCTATGATGTCCCATCAGTGAGAGGGCTCATGAGTTTTAAAAGAGGAACAACGTTCTTACTTAGCAAAAGCGGCATCAAGGCAGATCAAACAGAGATCAAGTACATTGTCATCTCTGCTTGTACTATCTGAGCTCCTCTCTTGTTAAATTTCAAATCCTGGTGTTACATTTTTGTAAGTAGAGCAATTACAAGCGTATGCAGAAAAAGGATTCTCATGTTACTGCAAACTCTAATGGGATACTATACTACCTCTAGTTACTAGCTAGTCCAGCTCTCTTAGCAGCTGCATCAGCAGCTCTGCAACAAATAGCTGGACACTTACTTTGGAATGACCATTTATTTGCAAGTCTATGACTTTGGTTAATATCCGACGTACCTTTTCCGTAACAATCGTCTCCTCCTTCTCTCAAGAATATACTCAATCACAAGCTTTTGAAATAAGAATCACACCAACAACAGTTAAACCAACGAAGGCATATTTGAACCTCCTGCCAAAAAGATCTTTTTTGACTAATCTCAGAATTCGAGGAAGAGAATAGTCATACTGAGAAGAGAAACAACCTTGACCATATTCCCAGTGAAGAGATGATTTTATCGAGAGGTATAGGTGAGACAAAGAAAGGTCCTTTCTCGGGCTCTTGAATCCTGAAAACCCCGATACTGTCCTTAATATCCTGTTAAAATGGTAAGTAACAACACAAATGAGATGTAAAACGTATTTTGATGTACAATAAGATTCTGGAGAGCTGACAGATAAAAGAGATACCTCACAAACAATTGTAACCGATATACCCAATTGGGAGGAGGTGCTCAGACTCAGTGCGTCTTACTCCAAGCATCTGTAGACAATAATAGCATTGACCAAACAGAAAACCTAAGCAATTCAAAGAAAACTAGAAATAAAAGAAAGACCTTGAGGCCTACCTACCTCTGAGAACAAAAGCAAGTAACAACTCAATGGGGAGCCACTTAATTAGAAACAGAAATTTTGGGAGAGTTTTAGGGGAATAGTATGAAAAAATCTGTATTATATGACAGCGGATGATTATGAAATTTAGTGTACAGAAACATGCAACTCATGATTCTTGTTTGAATGAAACATATGGCCGTTGTTGGTCAAAGAAACAGAGCGGACCAATGTTATTGTTTTCGATTTGTTTGAACCTTCACCAAACTAATGGCCAGCATTTCAACAGTTGAAACATCAGATACAATACAAAATCATTCTATCACTGGTGTAGTGTACCAAAATAATCTAAACCAGCCGAATGATTCGGGTAATAAGCTTAGGCTGTTCGTCGTACTTGGCAACTTATATGCTAAAAGATCTTCACACCATCCTGCAACTAGTGAGCTCCACATGTCATAGGAGAATCTTAGATGAGAGAACTCCTCTTGTGGTTTGGTTTGCAATGATCCCAAAGAGACCTAATTTCACCACCATTGGATTAGATCACACTGCCGTCACTGTTGTCGTCGTCTTCTTCCTCCGATGAAAGCGGAATGAGCCAGCAGGTGCCGTGCAAGTGACCGTTCACGCACACAAAGAACTCTAACCCACTGTCGCGTGATCCCAGCCGCCGCGCCGCGCTCTTTGGAACCAGGCGCGCCGCGGTCATGCTCCACACGCGCCCTCCGCAATACGGGCACCTAACCTTCTCCTCCAGCGCCGCTTGTCTTCTCACGAGACACTCTCTCGTCTTTGACCTCATGAATTCCCGAAATACCCCTCTGAACACCCCCAAGTGCTCATCTCCACCCACCGCGTGATGCTCGCACGGATCGCTCATGTATAAGAGATCACGGCGGCAATTCTTCGGTAGGAAGAATCTGCCGGAGGTCTTGGAGAATCTGGATTCGCATGCGAAGTGACCCAACGACGGCTGACTCAGATTAAAATACCGAGTCGACTCGCCGCCGCCGCAGAAGAACATGAGTTTTGCTAACGCGTGCCATCCGCCGTCGATTCGCCCGGTGGGATCAGCGCCGGACAATGCCGCCACCATGCCCGGCGCACGGTTCACGCATAGCCGCCGCCACAAAATTCGTCTGGCGATAGCACAAAATCTGCGGCTAAGTGAGGCGACTGCGCATAGCGTGTGGATGTCCCAGCTAATAGATTCGAAGACTAGCACCAGGACTCGCTCGTTCTCTATACATGACTCACCGAAGCTGGGCAATCGACTCGGTTGGTTAAATCTGAGCCATTTATTGGTGTTCATCTGGACGACGGAGAATCTTCCCTCTAGAATAGAAGCATTGAGTTTTTGCTGTCTACCACGCGCGTCATGGTCTCACTTATTTATATATCCGTAGCTCGAGAATGGCACACGTGGCTTTATGCCAGAATAATAGATCCATGTTGCTCCAACCACTAAACCGTGTCAATATCTTATTGGTTAGTTGGACGCGTGTCCATAGGTGATTGCGTATACGTCGCAACAGAGAATCCGGATATAACTGACGTCTCGGTTTGTATCAAAATAGAAAAAGAAAAAAAAGACACGTGTCTCCAGCCCGCGTTTTATTTTGCTGTGGAGAAACGTGGCAGTTCCAAACCAAATGTGGATGTACGTACTATGAAGTAATCTTTTGAAGTAAAGCAGTCGAATGAAAAGCAAGAAGAACTCCTTACTCCTCCCAAAGAAAAGATCCGTCCAACAAGAAGACTTTGTTTGCTTTCGAAATGGTAAAAAAAACTCGTGGTGGAGTTTCAAGATTGGAAACTGATGGGTTTATTCCTTTAACTTTTCCAATAAGATGCAGCAGCATATGACAACTTTTCAGAAAATGTTACATAGATTAGATAACGATGGTTTTTGACCTCAACAAAAATAAAATTAGATAACGAAGTTGAGCCATTAATGGGCTAAACAATTTGGGCCTTATTTAGCCTGTATATTCCTTTTCAAATAGAATGGGCTTAGAAGACATGGACTTGAATTTTAACTCTCATCGGCGTACAAAACAACGAACCAGATTCGCTCTTTGTAAACTTTTTCAAGTCCCAGCAGAACTAAAATAAAAGAAATAAAATTAACCTACGCGTGGGTGTATGGCGCATATTAGACATCGCATATGGAAACTTGCAAACCCTACACCGGCCGAACGATTAACAAAACTAGTCGAGCTCGAGCCAATCAAACAGGTTTTTATTTTTTTGTTTGTTTGTTGGTTCTCCCTTGTGATTCCGTGTGTGAATATTTCTCTTCCACAAAACCGATATAATCTTACATCAATCTTCTCTCTTTCGCTCGTCTCAATTAGGGTTTACGAGACCATTGATCTTGCGTGCGTACATCCGTCGATTGGGTTGGGGATTTTTCAATGCCTGCGAATCCTGTAGCTGAATCTGTCACCGAGAACCCTAGGCACTCCCGAGCTCCTAATTTTCGCCTGCGATTCTGGCTTAACTTCGAGAGTTAGATAATCCTTACCCTTTTTTTTTTAATCCTCTTTTGGTGCTCGTTGTTTTTCTGAAATCCGATGGCTCCGAGCCGCAAGAAAGGCGGTGGTAAGGCTGCGGCAGCTGCATCCACTCGCCGGGATTGGAAGGTTGGCGATCTCGTGCTTGCCAAAGTCAAAGGATTTCCTGCTTGGCCTGCAGCGGTATGTGCATCTTTGCCTTTGCATTTTCTCTTTGGTTCTACAATAATTGCTCATTAGTTTCATGAGATTTCATGAGATGGCTGTAGGAATCGCTCTACATTTAGGGGTTGAAGTTGCATGTCTGTGCATATCGCCCTGTTCTGCTTCTGCATATAATTAAGTTGAAAGATCTTTTCTAGGTTGATGTTTATGTCGATTAGGGACTGCCTAAGGGATATGGATATCTTCCACGGAGGTTGGCTAGTTTTTTACAGCTTACAGGAACACCCGTGTTCAATTTTTCTAGTTGTTAGTATTCGCCACCAATTTGAGATGTTCTTTTAGCAACTTTATATGATTTTATAAATCTTACATCTTCTTAAGTTTTTTTTTTGTCATACTACGATTATTGCGAGTGATATCCCATTCGTCACTTTCAAGTCATGATCGATTTTTTCTTTTTGATCACTGGCTGTCTGCTTATGTGTGGAAGTAATTTCAGGTTAGTGAACCGGAAAAATGGGGCTACTCAGCTGACTGGAAGAAAGTATTGGTTCACTTTTTTGGCACACAACAGATGTAAGTTTGCAGGCCCTTACTATCACCCTCTCGTATATTTTATTTTACTTTCTGGTTATACTTCCCTTATTTGGCAAATGCTAACATTTTCAGTCCGAGTTCCTGTTCGTCATTCTACACTTATTTAAGGCCATTCAATTTTTTCGTCCACATTTGAGTAGATTGATTTATTTTACTATGATTCTCATATGAGGAGATAAACCTTGGTTTTGTCTCACTAGATTAGGACGTAGAAACTGATGGTACCTTGGTTATGACCATAATTTTTAACTTGTCTTGTCCTGGCAAGATAAGTTTGATGTGAGATATGTTCTCTAACAGACACTACTAAACTCTAGTTTTCCGTGGTTTAGATTCAGAATCGTTCCTGGTAGATTAGTTTATTTGATTATGACTTATGAGGGTCATTTGAGGTGATGAATTGTAGAAGCTGGTACCGTGGTTATAGACATAAATTTTTAACTTGTCTTGTTTGGGGAAGATACATTTGATGTGATGTATGTTCTCTAACAGACACTACCAAACTCTAATTTTACTTTGTTCAGAATCAGAATCTGAATCATTCCCGTTGCAGGCTTCTGGTTCACTTGAGTTTAGCAATTTTCTTCTTTCCAGATAGTTGGCTACAGTACTCCTTGTTGAACTTATATTTAGCAGTTTTTGGTTGAGTTTTCACATCTACTGGATGTTGACTTTTGTTACAATTTACCTTGCTTAATGCCCTTTGTTTATTTTGTATGTTGAAAACTCTGAAAACTGTTTAATCATCTACTTTGCAGATTAGCATCAACATTTAGTGAATGTTCTTTTTGTTGCATCTTCCATTCCCATGGTTAAGTGAATACTGATGTAAAACTGTTATGAAGAGAGTATTTTAGCACAACTGCCTGCCTTTTCAAATTTAATTAATTAACTGCACCTATTTCTTTTCCCTCTAGATCAGTTGAATGTTCTTTATGCTACATATTCAGTTAGTAATACTTTTTGGTGTATTTGCAGAGCTTTCTGCAATCCTGCTGATGTTGAATCATTTACTGAGGAGAAGAAGCAATCACTTTTGACAAAACGTCATGCCAAAGGGTCAGATTTTGTCCGTGCCGTCAAGGAGATCACAGAGAGTTTCGAGAAGCTGAAGCAGCAGAACCAAGCTAGTGATCCTAAATCTGCTGAAGAATCAACTGAAGGGAGTTCTGAGAAAACTGTACAGCTGCCTCAGGCCTGCGAAAATCTAATTGATTCAAGACTTGACACTCAAATAAAGTCAAATTCTAGTCATGATAGAGATGAGTTGGCTCTTCTCAGTGAGGATGCTTCAGCTGCTGAACAAATGCTAGCCCTGCGTCATAACACTCTAGCTCATAATGAAACCTGTGATAGCGCCGCAGCTAAAGATCTATGTGAGATAGCTACATATTCTTCAAGGAGAAGAAATGAAAGGGTGCGAGCTCTAAAGTGTGCTCCGCAGAATTTAACATTACCAGTTCAGCGCTCTAAAATCTCATCAAGGTTGGAATCAGATAGACTAGAAATGTCTATGCTTCAATGCAGTGATGGTGGCCAGAGTGTTGATGGCATAGATGACAGAGCTATCAGAAGGAGAAAGAGGATCCATAGGTCAGGTCATTCTGAATCAGATGATGTGGTTTCATCAGCTCTAAATTTGCATGGATCTGATGAGGAGAACGCATCTGAAATTGCTACAGTTGAATCTGACAATAATAGTAGGAATGAAGGCAATGGTGTGGATTCTGGTTCCATAGTCGATCACTCTGATGCTGTTGGTGAGGGTTGTAAAGGAGGTCATGAGCTCAACAAAGGGCTAGATTTCCAAATTAGCACCGTCGTTACGAGGAAGAAGAGGAAGCCCACCAGAAAACGTGAAACTAGTGACCTTATTGACCCGCCTGCTAAATTTGAGGTAGAAGGTATTGGGGCCAATGGTTGTGATAGCTGCCAAAGATCTCAAAATTCTCATGAAAGGCTGAATGAGAGGCCCTGTGAAGATAATGGTGATGAACATTTGCCTCTGGTAAAGCGAGCCAGAGTCCGAATGAGTAAAGCTTTTTATGCTGATGAAAAGGTCAATGCCTCAAGGTTCGAAGATAGATCATCCAAAGGCACTCTTATAAGTACAGCCATGCAGACAAGCCCTTTGGTGAATCATGAAAATGATATCGGTTCTGGTCATGATACTTCTGTAGCCGAAGAATTTAACAGCGTTGAGTTGTCTGCTAAGCTCCCAGGTGTTATGGTTGATGTAGTGCCTTCTCTGATAGAGTTGCCTTCTGACATAGTGTCGCCGTCTAGGGCTGGTGTTTCGACTGTAGGATATAGAAAAACTGCTGTGAAGTTCCATGAGAACGAGTTTACCATGACAGTAGATTATGAACTAACTCGAGGACAATCTAATCAACTTATCAGTTTGGCAGAAGTAAAAGCTCATGTTCCTGATGTAGTTCAGGGATGTTCTGAGGAATCACAAACCGGGAACTGTCTTATACTTACTAGTGAGACCGATTCTATTGACGTGCAATGCTCACGTCCAAGTGAGAAACACGAAACCCCTTTGAATCCTGATACTGTTGATTCATCTGCAAATAAGTCCCCCAATTTATGCTCGAGTTTGGATATGACAACAACAGGGGCACCTGCTCAATATCCTCACCAACACCAAAGCCAGGAGTGTGATTCTTTTGACCATACATTGGTCGTTGATGGAGATTCTCTTAATAAGAAATGTGAGAAACTTGATTACTGTATGGCTCAGATTGTTAAGTCCCAAGATGTAGAACCTCCTCCATTGTTCTGTTCAGTGGTCAATAATCTAGAGATGGAAACCACTCAGGAGACTGAGAATATGCAGGAGACTGAAAACATTCTGCTGAAAGAAAACCAAGGAACTCCGGGTAAAGACCTTGATAGTGAGAAACAAGCTCTCATGATACAAAATCCAGCCCTCTCTGCTACTGAAAGTGAAATGATTGTTGAAGAAGCGGGACCTCAGTATGAAACTGTGTATAGTCACTGTGAGGATGCTTTGGAGAACAGAGAGCAGGAAAAGAGGTGAGTCTACTGTTTTGTCTCTAACTGCTATACTAATTTCTGATACTTGTATGGTGTTTCTCTTATTGCTTTTCCTCATTAGGATAACTTTTGAAATTACAATCAGGTCTTTAACTTCTAAACACATTGGAATATTTATGTATGGAGTCCTCATAGTATGACTGAGATAGAACATGACTAGAAAATTAATAAAAAAATATCTATTTCCTTATTATTTCTTTCTTTGTTTGTAATTTGCATTTCCCTTTACGATTAAAGATTTCCGGTTCCTACTTCCTATTTAATTTTCTCATGTTCTGGACATCTATGTAGAGGATAGGCATATTGAGTTTAAGCAATCATCAATTAGTTTTAATTTCTTCAGAAACTATCTTGGTCAAGCTTTTTGACTAACAATATGGCATTTCCCTGTGCATTGGCAGTTGTGAGGTTGATAAGCAGAAGGAGCAGATGCCAGCCAGCAATCCTATCTCAGTATCTGAGAACCTTTCACGTGAAAAATTGAGTTCATCTCCTGCTCATGTTGCAGACTCCCCTGCAAGGGGTACTCCGCATTGCAACTCAGGATGCCATATTTTTACCGCAGAAAGTGCAAGTGCTATGCAGAACAGCTGTAGTATGACCAATGCTCAGTTTGGTGAGAAGAAATCATTGAATGATGACACTGTCAAAGAAGAAAGCAAAGTTGAAACTGGTGCAACTCAGGTGAAGAAATTTATTAGTTCTGATGTGCAATGCACTATTGAATCCTTTGAGACCGCACTTGGCTCATTGGTGCGGACAAAGGAGACCATTGGCCGAGCAACTCGCTTGGCTATGGACTTAGCGAAAATTGGTGTGTCGACGAAGGTATGTGACTTTCTCCCTGCTTGTGATCTTTGTCTTATATTTTTTTTGATTCCACATGTTATGTAGAAGTGGAATTCAATTGAAGACAACTTTTTTCTTAAAGATATGTTAATTATAGTACCTGGATCTGTCCCTTTTTAAAAAACCTATCTCTATTATCCAGATAGTTGATTGCGTCAATCAAACTGTGACCATAATACTCAAACCAACTTTATGTATTACTACGAATTAAAGAACCCCCTTATGTATATGGTTTTATGTGGCTAATTTAGGATGCTGTAGGCATCCAGTCACCTTTGACAAGCATAGGACTAAGTAAAGCTTTATTATCTTATCTACCTTAAAGAGAAAAGGAACTTTTTTGCGCTATGTTTTTGTGCGATTTATATAACACTACATTTAGCAGATATTTGGCTTATTTTGTTAATGAGGCTCTAAGAATCTCTATGTCTTGAATTAGGCGATGGAAATTCTGGCTCATACTTTAGAAAGTGAGTCAAATTTGCAAAGAAGGGTGGACTTATTTTTCCTTGTGGATTCTATTGCTCAGTGCTCCAAAGGTCTAAATGGTGAGTTACCTATGTAAGGTTTTTGCTTAGTTGCAGCATTGAGGTTATCAATGGCGAGTTAACATTGTGAATACTACCTTTCTATTCAGGTGATGCTGGTGGTGTTTATCTTTCATCTATTCAAGCTATGCTGCCTCGCCTATTGGCTGCTGCTGTCCCAGCTGGAGCTACCACACAAGAAAACCGAAAACTGTGCTTGAAGGTATGCAATAATTCTACTTAGATCTTCTTTTCCGTAAATTAACTCTCACCCTTTCTGCTCTTATATAGGTTTTGAGGGTCTGGCTCGAAAGACGGATCCTTCCTGAATCTATAGTTCGTCACCATATAAGAGAACTTGATATAATTAGTAATGTTCCTGCGTGCCTCTATTCTCGGCGCTCTGCTCGAACAGAAAGGGCACTGGATGACCCTGTTAGAGATATGGAGGGTATGCTGGTGGATGAATATGGAAGGTGAGAGTTGGGTCTATTCAGTCTCGAGATCTTGATTTCTTTATCTCTGTGTCATAATTTTATCTTTGTGTTTCAGTAATTCAACTCTCCAGCTTCATGGATTCTGCATGCCTGCAATGCTTCAGGATGAAGACGAAGGCAGTGACTCGGATGGGGGGGATTTTGAGTCTGTTACCCCTGAACATGAGTCCAGAAGCCTTGAAGAACATGTTACGCCCTCCATTACGGAAAGGCATACCCGTATACTGGAAGATGTTGACGGCGAGCTTGAAATGGAAGACGTTGCTCCACCTTGGGAAGCTGTAACCAGTGAGATCACAGATCAAGCCGATAATACAGAGTCTAGAAATTGCCAGCCTGTCTCTGGCACTTCGCATCAGAATGTTACCTCGTCACCTCCACCAGCTCCTTCTTTGCAGAATGCGCTGTGTGCAATGTCTGATTCCTACTCAAATAGCTTTGATAGCCACAGAAATCACAGCATGCAGGTGCGTCCTTTATCTTCTTTTAGAATCTTTTGTGGTAAACATAGTGATGATTGAGACATGATTGCTAACTTCATTTCTGATAAATATCCCAGGGAAATTATCAGGCCGGTCCTCCAAGGATGAACCCACCAATGCATTTCGGAAGTCCTGAAACATCTTATAATTCCCGCTTATCTTTGTCAAAAAGTATGCCACGTGGGGAGAGTTCGAATTTCCAGCATCGGCATTATCCATCTTCTCATCCCCCACCTCCGCCATCACATCATTATTCATATATAGAGCCAGATCACCATATAAAGTCGCGGAGAGATGGTCAATCATACCCTCACAGATCTCACTACACACCGGAATTTGACGAAAGGAATTATCATGAGAGAATGAGGCCTGCACCATATGAGAATCGAGACAATTGGAGATATCATCCGCCCTCTTCCCATGGTGGATTGCTTTTACCTTTTTTCTTATTTTTCTTATGCATGCATAGGCATATATGAATGAATATCAGCGTACACAAGCACTTGCTCATGCATGCTAATAGGCGTGGATGGTTTTTAAAACTGCAGGCCCACGATATCATGACAGATACAAAGGCCCTTATCAGTCAAGCTCATACAGTGGCCATCACCGTGACTCTGGAAGGTTTCAGAACAATAGGTGGAGCCATTCTCCGCGTGCATATAACAGTAGACATTCTTTTCACTTTAAGCCGCAATCTGATGGTCCGGTTCCAGTAGGAATGAGAGGTAATATGGAAACTCATGTTTGTTCAGTGGACTCATTCTTTACTCTTCCACAAACTGAATCAGCCATTTCAAAACTGTAATTGTATCCTAGGGTTAGAAAAACTGATCCTTATTAGTTCGTGATGATGTATTTAACCAGCCGTATGATGAGCCATTTCCTTTGAACTAGGACTGCATCTTAGGTCTTTGACATTTGAGGATGTTTTACTTGTCCAGAAGTAAACAAACCATATCCTATTGCTCGTAAATTGAAAAGAAAAAATAAAGTTGAGTGTGTTTGTGGGTATGCAGATCCAGGCACGTGGCATGAAAGGTGAATATGGAGAATACGGAAACCGATGTCTGCTCTTAAGTTACAGACATGTGAGATAGTGATGGAAGAAATAGAGAGCAACAAGTTTAGGTGTGTGGATCGAACTTGGCCAGTTGGAGAGATGTTAATATACAAAAAAAGAAAAAAAGAAAAAAAAGAAAAGAGGAGTGTACATATGTGACCAAAACAGCAAGCATGAGGAATGCCCAAAAAACAGTCCATGAAAAGATGGTAAAAGGCTAAAAGCCATTTGTTGTAGAGATCTGAGAAAGAAAGAAAAAAAAAATGAGTTAGTAGTAGTACACTGACACTGAATTAGGCATTTAATTTTGTAAACAAATTATTTTATTCTATTTTTGCTTTTTGAGTGGCAATAACACTAAGTAAACGTTTTATGGTGGGAAGTAAAACGAAGAAGCTAGAACTTATTTAAAGTGGTGAAATGTATTGGCTTAATATAATAGGTTTAAAAATGTAGAGTGAGATAAGAAAATGAATGAAAGAGACACAGGAAGGTTCCTCTTAATTAAAATAAAATAGCAAACAGGTTGGATACAGGAAGAAAAAAACAAACAAACAAAAGGTGCGTGACTTGTAATAACAGCTCATATAATGAAGGAGTGGGATTTTACAGGGAAGGGTTAAACGAATGAACTGAATTGAATGAAAAAAAGTATAATCGATCAATTCATCCCTCATCTTGTGCAAAGATACGAGATAGATGGGTGCTTCTCTATCATCATCGTCGTCGTCAGTGTCCGAGAAATCCATCCATCAATTCACCGTCAAGGTTTTTTTTTCCTTCCTTCCTTTTTTCTCCAATCGTGTATCGTTTTCTTGATTTCTTTTATTTATGCTTTGGGGTTTGATTGGGTTGGTCGGAAATTAGGATAGCTCTGGCAAGGACGCTGACCTAAGCGTGTATGAAGGGAAAGTGCTTCTCGTCGTCAATGTGGCTTCTAAATGGTCTGTCTCTTCCAATGGGTTTGTGTTCTCTCTCTTTTTCCTTTCCTTTTGTTTTTGGTTCTAATTTTTATGTATTTATTTGGGAACAGCGGACTCACCGAATCCAATTACACCCAGCTCACGGAACTTTACCGGAAATATAAAGATCAAGGTCACAGTTTTTTTTCTTTCTGGCTTCCTTGTTTCATCATTGGTTGTTAATGTGAAATTTAGGGCGCTAGCTACATCTTGGGACTTTTTTTATTAAAAGAAAAAGGAAAAAAAAAACTGAAAAAAGTGTAGAATGGTGACAGGGTTCGTGATCTTGGCGTTTCCTTGCAATCAGTTTCTATACCAAGAGCCTGGCACCAGCCAAGAGGCTCATCAATTTGCTTGTACTAGGTTTAAGGCCGAATACCCTGTTTTCCAAAAGGTCTCTTCTTTTTTCTCTTTGTGCTTAACAACAATTTACTTGCTTGACAATATAACACACTTCTTCTCTTCATAATCATCTGTAACACTCGTCATCTTTAACATGGCTTTTGTAACCTGTGTTTATGTAGGTGCGTGTTAATGGACAAAACGCAGCACCGATCTACAAATTCCTGAAATCCAAGAAACCCACTTTTCTTGGATCTCGGATCAAATGGAACTTCACCAAGTTCTTGGTCGCCAAAGATGGTCAAGTCATTGATCGTTATGGCCCAACTGTTTCACCTCTCTCCATCCAGGTCTCTCTCTTTTACATCCCTTCCTAATATATCTCTTGTATTATATCATCACTTTTTCCACCGTACGTGCTTACTTTGATGTTCTCTTTTTTTTTTTTTTATTATTCTGCAAAACAGAATGACATCGAGAAAGCCCTTGCACAAGAATTATGAACCTTTGAACACACAAGAGGCTTTTGGACTGCTTTGGAAGAAGACCTTTATCTCTCTAGGGATGCATAAAAGTTTTCGCATTTCAATATTGGCCTAGGGGACCTTCCTTCTTCTGGGCATAGTATTCATCTTTTGTGTAAATGACTCATCTCTTATGTAGAAATTTGTTCAAAGCTGTCTCCAGTAAATATATCAGGACGTACAAATATGTAAACCACCCAACAGATAAACAAGATTATATGCAAGTGTTAAAGATAATTTAACAACCAGCAAGTTAACAAAACACTAATGATTCTCAGTTTTTCACTCAAAAGCACATCAATATAGCTTTGTCGTAGTACTTCTAAACTCTAAACTTCGAATTTGTTAGAGCTCGTCTGTTTTATTTTTTTTCTTTTCTTTATGGTTCAGATAATACTTATATATGTCTCATGTGTTTAAGTGAGAACTTTTTCCATCGGTAATGTATCAGTTGTAATTGGCGTATCATTCTCACGTGCTCTGTTTTGTGAACAACGATAGAGATAGACGTGGCAGACAATTAAAGAAAGAGAGAGTACGTGCAGGAGAGAGCTTGACCGACCACTCTTTGGTGCATTCATCCTTCTTCTTACTTGTCAAATCAGTTTCTTTTGCTTTTTGTTTTGATTGATTAATCGATCAACATATCGATCATTCACATTAATCATTTTGATGTGTTTATTTTGTGATCAATCGACCTACCTATCCCATAAAATCAATAATTAGTCATCGTAACTAAAGATATGTCGTCTCCACATTTTTTTTATTTTCTGCAAATAATGAATTTTCGGGTTTTGTAGCTATTCTTTGGTTTTTCTACTACTTAGTTCTCGGATTAATTTCGTTTATCCGAATCGAACATACACTTGATACCTTCATGAGCCTTAGTGTAGCCATTTCGTTATTTTAGTTGATGCATAGTGAAAAACTTTTCTTCTTCTTCTTCTTTCTTTTTTCTTTTTTTCAAAAAAACTTTTCTTCTTTAACAAAACTGAATTTAGAAACTAAACCTACCCTTTTTGTTTAGTATAACTGATACCCTAAGGTTCAAATGGAAAGCTTATTGTGAAAGGACACATTAAACGAGTGATGCGGTGGACTGAACGACCTTATCATTCTAAACAAATCCATAACTAATTAAGAAGATGATTAAGTTAATCACATCTCGTAAGTCGTAACAACCAAATTAGATAGTTAATCATCATCACATTCCCAACCAACACATCAAGACATAACCCCCCCCCCCCACCAGCTCCATCACTACGCCTCATGTGTGCATGAACAGAAATTTTCTGTTCAGACAATATCCTCACCGCAAAATCAAATTTGAAAACTGATAAGAATTGTTCAAAAAAAAAAAAAAATCAAATGAAAAAGGTCCATACCAAATTGTGTGTTTGAACATTTAATCAGTGAAAGATACTAAACAAAAGATTTTTAGTTTAAAAGCGAAGCTAACGGGTTAAAGCATCATTGCCTTTTTCTTCACACTTAGAAAGAAACATGTAGGTCCTCGATCTCCATATATAATTCATTCAACTCAATAATGTAATCTTTATAATTCGTATATGTGCATGATCATATTATCTACCAAATTATCTCTTAACAGTATCTGCCGGCAAATTATTTGAATCGGGTTCGAGTCAGCAATATGTGTACTACGTACTATATAAGCAATCTATCTATCCAGCAGCCAAAACCTACACACGCACAAAAAAGAGAAAGAAGTAGCACAAATAGTTTTATTTTACTTTGAAGCTAGCTAGTAAGATCAAAATGGCTGCAGAGAGAGTTGTGTTGAGATGCATGAGTAGTAGCGTAGGCAAGGTTAGGACATGGGAAAGATGTTCGAAGCAGATAAAAGAGCAAAGAGCTCGTCTTTACATCATCTGGAAATGTGCTGTCTTTCTTCTCTCCTCCCATGATTGATCCATGCCACGATCATCAATCTCTGCTCCTTGACCAATTCCTATCTATCTTATAGCTTCTTTGAGCGCTTATCTGTAATTAGTGCACTTATTCCAAACTAACTGTAAATTGTTGAAACGGTTCAATTAATTAATATACTGTAATGTGTATTGTGATCGTAATCTACGTACGTACCATCATTTAGTTGTTGACTTTCGTTCGGTAGTTAGTGTTTTGTAATATATATATAAAAAATGTTAGTAAGAACAAATTTTAGCTGTGTATAAAAATTATATAAGTTGAAGATCTTCTTCGATCGTAAATCCCAATATGTATGTATGTATGTACAAGAATGAGGCGCGTGGTGGGAACTTCCTTTTGTCGCGCGTGAGTTTTCCGGGGTTTGTTTAAAGTCCATCTGAGTTTCAGTACCTGAAGAACCCTAATTTTGTTTGGCTGAAATCGGAATCAGGAATGGTGTTGACAAGGATTTCTTTATACGAAATCGTGAAATCCCTGAAAAAAGCCGAGGAAGGTAGTATAGGGCGTCAAACAAGATGGATCTCGAGCTTGAAAGTGGTATGGAAGAAAGACACGAGGCTAGACGAAGCAATCGAGAAAGACAAGCGTTACAAGCAGTGTGCTCGGGTGGTGAAAGAAGTGCTGAACGAACCTGGTCAGGTCATTCCTCTCAGATACCTTGAGAAACGCCGCGAGAGGTTACGCCTCACTTTCAAAGCTAAGAGCTTCGTTGATATGAACCCTTGTCTGTTCGAGATTTACTACGACCGGATCAAACCCAAGTCGGAGCCCGTTCAGTTCATCCGCCCCACGCCTCGTCTCAGGGCTTTCCTCGTCGATGAAGAGAGGATTTACGCGGAGAATGAGCCCTTGCTCGTTTCCAAGCTCTGCAGATTGCTGATGATGGCCAAAGATCATGTTATCTGTGCGGATAAGCTTGTTCATGTCAAGCGAGATTTTGGATTCCCCAATGATTTTCTGGTGAAACTGGTTCCTAAGTACCCTAATTATTTCAGGCTAATTGGTTCACCTGAACAAGGTAAGTCCTTTCTCGAGCTCGTCTCTTGGAACCCTGATCTCGCCAAATCCACGATTCAGCTGAGAGCACAAGACGAGACCCTTAAAACCGGTGTCCGGGTTCGACCCAATTTCAATGTGAAGCTGCCGTCCGGGTTTTTCCTTAGGAAGGAGATGAGAGAGTGGACTAGGGACTGGTTAGAGCAAGACTACATTTCACCATACGAAGATGTGTCTCATTTAGACCAAGCCTCCAAGGAAATGGAGAAACGAACTGTTGGTGTTGTCCACGAACTGCTCTCTCTGTCTCTTCTGAAGAGGGTCCCTGTCCCTACACTTGGCAAGTTCTGCGATGAATTCAGGTTTTCAAACGCCTTCTCGACTGTTTTCACTCGCCATTCAGGTATTTTCTACTTGTCACTTAAAGGAGGGATCAAGACTGCTGTGTTGAGAGAAGCTTATAAAGACGATGAGCTTGTTGATAGAGATCCTTTGCTTGCTATTAAGGACAAGTTCCTGAGGTTATTGGAGGATGGATGGCAAGAAAGGAAAGATAGACTGAAACAACACAGGGAACAAGTTCAGAAAGATAGGGACTTGTTGTTAGCAGCGGAAAGCAATGAGCCCATAGAGCGTCTCTGTGACTAGCTAACATTCAACCCTCTGGGCTGTCCTCTGTTTTTCCTTTATATCTAGCCTTACTTCTTGGCCGTTAGGTTGGATGATCAACTTTGTCAGTTTTGGTTATTTAGAGCAAAGAAATCAGTGTTATTCGTCTGTTTCAATCGCAGTCTTGAATTCAATCGCTTGTTTCCTCTCCCTCTCAAGGAGTGGATCGCAGTTAGAACGGTTTCAGTGACCACCAAATATGATACATATTCACATACCGGTCTTTGTTTTGAGAGATTGGTGGATAGACTGGTTTTGAGTATATATCATCTTTTCGGATCTTAATCAAGAATCATCTTAGAGATTAGGTTATATCAACATTCAACAGTTAAAATCGTTTATCTTCTTCAGATGAGCATGTGTTTTCTTTTGAGCAATCCAAGTTTTACATTACATTTCTTTCGTCACGCATATGGAGTTGCAGCAATTAATTGTAGTTTAGTAAATTAATTGGTAGTGTAATATGGAACAGGTTCTGTTGTTGTACCAAAGTGAAACACTCTCCTGAAAGAAAGCTCTACAGGCAACCTAACACCAAGGTCACGCAAATGAAATGGATAACTCAATATCACCTAAAATCCTTCTGCAACCATCTTTGTGCCTTGCTTAGACTTTGAATTATATATAAAGAGACACACCTAAGATCTCTCTCTTCACACACTCTCTCCATGGATACACTTTTTCTTGCAGCTACTCTGGTTCTCGCTCTCTCCTCTCTCACACGAGGCCAGAGAGTCATACAGATCCCACCACCACGTCCACTATGCGCATCTCAATACGCCCTGGCTAACTACGCCTGCTCGCGTCTCCCAATGAACACGGTCCCGCCACCTGCCCCCATTACCCCACCTCCTCCTCCCATCGCTCCCCCGCCTCCTGACCATGACCACCACGACCGTGACCATGACCATGACCATGATCATGACCACGACCATGACCATGACGACGACCACGATGATGACGATGACCACGACCACGATCATGACGATGACGACCACGATCACGACCATGATGATGACGATGACCACGATCACGACCATGATGATGACCACGACCATGACCGTGATCACAATCACGATGACCATGACCGTAACCATGACAATGAACATGACCATGACCGTGATCACAATGACCACGATCACGACCATGAACATGACGGGGACCACCACAACAACGACGAAAACAGCCACGATCGACACCGCCGGCGCCACCGCCGCCACCACCACCACCACCATCATAGACACAGAGCAGAGACATATGCACAACAAGAGTGCTGCAAGTGGTTGAAGCAAATGGACAACGAGTGCGTGTGCGACCTTCTGGTTCGGCTTCCGCCATTGCTAGCAAAACCAATTCATAACTATACAGTGTTTGTGGATGAGTCCTGCATCGTCACTTTCGTCTGTGGAGGCAGACTCATTCGCTGATTCTCTTTCCTTTCCTTAAACTCTATATGTATTGCTGCCATGTCTTCGAGACCTTCCCCTCTTTGTTATATCTTCTTCTTTTAGTTGTCATAATTAAATTAAAAGGTTTTTCTAATTTAAGTCAACGCCGTTTTAGTTTAATTCAGTACGTTGTTCTGAATTACAATAGTCAAAAGTCAACCAGAGCAGACCATTGACGTGGAACATCACCCCTGCTCTGCGCGCGCTAGTTCGTAATTCCATTTGCAAAAGCATTGAGATAATTGTAGGCCCATTATAGATCAAAATTTTCTAAGTTTGTTTCAGGCCCATTATAGATCAAAATTTTCTAAGTTTGTTTCAGGCCCGTTTAGTAAACGGCCGATGGATGGGGGACTTTGGAGTAAGCTACTAACTACTATCGTGATCGTTTCGTTGACATAATATAAATGAATCCATTATTCTTTTTTTTTTTTTTGCTAAAAATGTAAATATTTCATTAAAAATGAAAATATTTAGGTTTTACAATCATAGATTATAATCCTATAAAAATGGTCCCATGGCAAAAAAGATAAAAACATGAAAGCATAATTCATAAAAATGATCTCAGTCCGTCCACTCAACATAGACACGAGGAGTTTGACGAAGTGATAACGATAAAGGTGTTCTTCAGGAGTGCCAAGCTGAAGACGAAGAGTGAGAACAGATTGAAGAAGCCACAATCCTCAAACAAAAGACGCACTAGAAGCCTTTCAATGGAGGTTCAAGACTAAGCCGTCAACGGCGAAATTTACAGAGTTCTCGATCACATACGTCCCCGGCATCATGTGAGAGTGGCTCATCTAACCACATTCATGAGCTTTCCTAGAATGAAACCTCACAAACTAAATTCTGCAAACGGTGCGAGCTCTCCCTACCAAGTCCATTCCCCGGAGTCAGCTAGTACAGAGCTAAATACTCATCTTTACACTACACCGTAAGCTATTAGTCTTACTAGTTCCTCTAGCTCATCCAGCAAGCAAATAACATGCAAAAACTTTCTGGGACACTAACTTCAACTCACAGCAAATAACAGGCAAAAACTATTCTATGTAGTACAGTTTCAATTGACTAAAGTAAAATATAATCCTAACAAACAAAAAAAGAAACTAAGAGATGATGATGATATTAAAATAGTAGCTAGAATTAAACAAAGGAGGATGGAGGAGATTCATGGAATCTTACTTTTTTTTTTTTTGTTATATATTGAAAAAAAAAAGTCGCATTGATGGGACCAAACCAAACCAGTATAGATAGAATTTAAATTTGTAAGAGCATTAACTCAAAAAGATGTGATTCTTTTACTCGAACTTTTTTTATTTTTTATTTTTTTTGGAATGTAGTTGGTGCAAGTTGTTATTTGTCTTCTTGTACTTTGTTCCATATCTATTGTTTTATTTAGGGGTCATATTTTGCATATCTTCTTTCTAGTTTCATAATCTGTTGTCAAAACCACATTAATCACATCTAGAGTATGTTTTTTTTTTAATATACCAAAAGTAATAATAAGATCCATACAAGGTTGAAAATGAGGAGAGAGGAGGACAGTAGTAAAATAGGATTGAGAGACGCTAATTGCACACGGAGGCGTACGGGACTTTAGCTTAAAGAGAATAATAATAATAATAATACAAACACCAAAAATGGATGGGTTCCAATTAAGAACGTATTATTAAAATTAAAAAAAAAAAGGATTGATATATGGCCTGTGGGGGGCACTCATCACTCAAGTCACACCATGCATTAATCGAATATATATTTGCACTAACTTCTTTTCTTTTTTTTTTTGTTGGTCAACGCCTTCTCTGTACGGCTTTCTGCCTTCTCTGTGTGTGTGTGTGTGTTTGATTAATGGTGTACGGTCGTTGCTTTAATGATTGAATGTGCGCATACTACTTCCTTCCTTCCTTCCTTCATACTAATTATATATATAACTTTTTCTTATCTTTTTTTTTCTTCCCACTCAACCTATATATATTATTCCTGCTTCTTATTTTCAACTATAGATTCTTTACCATATATATATATATATATATGTATTTATGCTTTCTTGATCATATTTTTATGCAATATTTTTATGCTTTCTTGATCATATATTCATATCATTTGTATTTTCACATTTTCCGGTTTACATTTATTTTCTATCATCATGCTCATGCATATGTACGTGTGTGTCCGCAGTCAAGGTTTCCCTATTTATCTTTTTAATATTGGCTTAGATTTCCCTATTTAGAAATCACATAATTGCATATTTTAGCATATATAATAAACTACAAATCGTACCATCTATATATATATTTAAATAATTAATAAGCCCCACTTAGCTTATTAGTCGTTTATATTGTTTAAATCAAATGGGTTACAAGCCGAGTAATAGGTCTTCACTTTCCAAATATAGCATTCCCACTTGCATCAAAACCCAAAAATACAAAAACAAAAACTAGTCGATGATAATACTGAATAACAGTTATGCCAAAATTTTCAGTATCTGACAATACTATATACGATATGCATATATCTAGATATTTCTTTTTTTTGTTTTCTAGCTTATTGTCATATATTTTTTTGTCCTCCGATCCCCCCCACTCATCCTCTCTAGTCTTGTATATTTTTATTTTTGTGATCATCATTGCCACGTCATCATCACCAATAAACCATTGGCGTTAAACTCAAACCACATTTCCCAATCCAGCCTACGTGGTTAGTACTGATCATGCCACTAGACACCTCGACATCTCACGTTCCCTGGCCGCCGCTACCCCTGTTGAAGCTTCCACGAGCGGTCGATGGCTGGCAATGTCCAGCATAAAACGCGACACGGCAATGGTGCCTGGTCCAGCCACGAGCCTCTCCCACGCCACGTCAGCATCCGTCTTGGACCTTCGCTGCTTTGTGAAGACCGGAGTGGCGTCCAATTTCTGAATGCACCACTTCTTTACCTTTCTCAACCGTTCGATCTTTTCCCTTTGCTTACAAGCTAAGCCAAAGGTATTCCTCTTTATTTCTTCAACCACTTTCCTTAAAAGCTCTCCTCTGTCTCCCGCGTTCAAAAACCTCTCATTCCTAAAAAACTTGTCAAACTCTGGAACCCCTATTGCTTTCTTGATCCCTCTCGAGTAATTAGAATCGGAATAGTCAAAAATTTCTCTTACTTCCTCAACCATTCCATTTTCCACCATCTTGTCAACTCTCTCAGACACGAACCCGTGCAAAACGGGAAGTGCCACGTCCACCCATAGAAAACAACAGTCGTATCTCGACCTGAATTTGTTTTCCTCGTCGTCCACTAGAGCCTCCACGTAGGAGTTTGAACCTCCAACGATGATTGGAAGCTTTCCACGGTTTAGGATGGATTCAATGGAGACATTCGCCATGTGACGGTAATTTGCGGCGGTTAAGTCGGCTTCAGGCGGCAAGACGCCAAGGAGATGATGCGGTACCCCGCAGCTCTCCTCGCTCGTGATCTTGTTGGTGACAATGTCTAGACCTTGGTGGACTTGGATCTTGTCGGAGTTTATGATCTCAGCTGCCCGGAAACGTGTGGCTAAATCGATGGAGAGTCGTGACTTGCCTGTTCCGGTAGCACCCATGATGACCACGACTTTATCTTTTGGACCGTACGGGTTTAGAGTTAGCATATTACTGGGACCAAATCGTGCTGGTGGGAAGTCCAACGCCGGCGAAGGAGGCAATGGCTGTTTGCACATAGCCATAGATATCTTCATGATCATGATGATATATTACAGCTTTGGAATAATAAACTTCTGAGACGTTTTCTATATATTTTGAAATGTTTGGTAGGCTTGTATATCTACTTATGAAATGTTCAGGTGACTCTGCATGAATGATATGATTTATATATATATATAGGGTCACATAGTTGGAAAAATGAAAACTGTACGAATGATATATAGGACAAGTTGGCTCGCTTTTTTATTGGTCAAAACCTGTTTTTTTTAAACTTTATTCTCTTCTATTTTTATTTAGGCTATAACCAAATATTTGATACGCCTGCAGTGCAGATGATATATATTGATAATGTATCAATCAAATGTAAACTTCCATTACGTTTGATGTGAAGTTAAGATACGATATCTTTTATTTTTTTTAGGAAAATTATTATAAATTTCAAAAAAATAAAAAAATTATGATTAATTTGTGTAAGGCAGAAATTTTTAAGAAGCATTCTATATATGGAAAAATATGGGTTCCCGTCAATTTTGTTTTTGTAATAGTCTTTTGCAGTCGCAGTGAAGAACTCGACGATGAGTTTACTTGGATGAATTGACATTATTAAACTAAATACACTTAATGAATTAGGTTATGATGATTCCTCATGATCGATCTAGTAAATACTATATGCATATATGCATATATATATATATATATATTCTATATGCCCTATAGTTTTATTAAAATTCATAAGAAAAAGTTATGCAGATGTGATTCTATGTCTTATATATTTTGATATTATCAGAGAGTCTTTTTATTTGTTTCTTGTAGAATAATATAAAGGTTCTATTGGACCGTCCATTAATGAAACGGAGAGGCAAAATTGTTTGTCGACCTGCAATGGCCAAAGACCCCCCCGGAACGTCTCTTTATTACTCTCCCCACTTACGTATAATCATCTCAACTCTCAAGACGGCAAAAAAAACCTAAAAGAAAACTCTTTTATTTTATTTTAAATTTTTTACATTATAAATTTATTCACATGGGATAAGAAAATATAATGGCCAAAGAAAGGGCCTTTAAAAAGATTATTCTTACAGCGACAAGTCGTAGCTATTGGAATGTAATTTTGCTTCTTGGGAGCCTTTGGTAATGTGTGCAATGAGCATGCTCTTACACGTCCATCTACGTATCTGATTCCTCCAGTCCTATATACCCCAAATAATACGGAATATCACACACAATATATCCCTGATTACATTTTTATAAATTCAACTAATTTGTAACTATATACATTATTTAGAGCTCCGATTAAATTCTAGTCACTCTTCACTGACCATAAGCATCATTGCCAATATATTTTCTGAGTACATTAGTTTAATATTCTACTCTTATGATATTATTTATGCTAGATTATTTAATTGATATAAGTGTTTTAATCAAAATTGGTGGACTAAACTGGCCAGCTTATATTATGCGTTTCCTTTAAAATCATAGCTTTTTGTTGTCTTATCAGTTAACTGGTGATTGATTAATACACTTCAGAAAATTTCTCTATATTTTTTTAGAAAAAATATAATTTGATTACTCAATTTACATCACAGAGCTCCAACACAAAGAATGAATACGTCAAAGTAAATTAAATCAACAAAATGGTACCATTTAAATATAAGAAAATCGCTATTTCTTAATGCTTGTTTAATTTCAAATTTGTAGTATATGACATGATTGATATGTGCGTGTACGTGTGCGTGCGAGCTCGTTCGGTTGAACTCGTGGCCACCAGCTTTTTCACTTGTTTAACTTATACCTATAATAATGTTAATGATAGATACAAAGAAATTGGAAAAAAGATAAATGGGATAAGAAGGCTAATGATTGATTGATGTTAACCCATCACCCACGTTTGTCAAAAATATATATATTAATCCATCATGATACTTACCAAAAAAACAAAAATCCACCATGATAGAAACAAAAACGTAAATAAATACGACCAATAAGGCAGTCACGCCTATTTTGCGCATTAACCTTTTTTTTTTTCTTTTTCTGTTACCTCTCTCTCTTTCAGCAATCATTTGCACATTGTTTTGTTAGAGATATAAACCTGCGATTTTGTTTATATTATTGCTCCGGAATATGGAAACTGTAGTGCCAGTAAAATATAATAACGACAATAATAGAAAATGCATACGAGAAACTAGCGTACTGCGTAGCTATCCAATTTCGGGATAAACTTTTTAATGTATTTAACGGTTTAATCTCACTCGTAAGTCGTAACATTATTTTTTGTTCTTTTCTTTTGTGTCATAATCAACTTTTAACCTTTTTTTTTTTGGTTTTCCATTGAAATAGAATCCAAGCCTGCACGCTTGATTGATAGTTTTTAGATATCTTGCAAGAAATTATTATTTCGCATGATCACTAAGGAAATCTTGAAGATATGGGCGCTTTAAAAGATTTGAGATTAGATCAAATGTAAATAATATTAATATATACATAATTGTACTTAACGTGAAATTCATTCATAGCTAAGAAACACGGCTCTTTTATTTTAGAAGTTAAAACAAATATACATTTTATTTTATTTTATAAATAAATAATAATCTATACTAGAGGAAACATTGTTTCGTTTGTGTTATCTTTATACAAATTATTATTTCTAAGAATGGAAAGTTATCATCCTCCTTCGGATCATTCCCCACTCCGTGTTCGTTCCTTATTTTACGTTTTACGATGATTGTTACATAGTAGCACATACGATCGTATCATTTTTGTTTTGTTTTATATGGTATAAATTTTTTTTCTTTTCTTAATACAGCGGACCCGTGTTCTGAAACTGGAACGCAAATGCTGCTCCGAATGTGCGAGGAAGGTAAAACGAACCATGCTAAAAGTTGAAGGTGATTACCAGTATATGATATTTACCCTTCTCATATACGTATATGAAGTAACTAGTTGAGTGGATTTGATTCTAATTAGCAATGGTGGAGTTATATATATGAATAGGAGTGCATTCAATAAAGGTCAATGCAAACGAGGGGACGATAGAAGTGAATAGTGAGATCGACCCACAAGTGCTTATCGCAATGGCAGCTAAAGCCGGCAAAAGAGCCGAGCTTTTGTGGGAACCAGAATCAGAATCTCCTCGAGACATTTCAACGACGGCAACTCCTCCTCCGCTCACCACGCCCTCAACCTGCCAACGTCAGGTCCATGTCCGCAACTTTGACCAGACATTACATCTACAGGACTTGGTTGATAGAAACGCACGTGGGATCAAGCATATGGAGATCATCGACAAGAGGGTCACTAAAATAACTTTTAGGGAGTCACATGATGATCCTAGCAGCGACCACTCACTGGACTTACCGTCTCCGATTGTACCAACGTCCTCTGACTCTAAGAGTAGCAAAGGCGGTGATGGAGGGGCCAGTGGTTCAGGTTCTTGTGGTAATGTTGAGGTGGCGGCGGCTGATACAACACCTAAGATCTACGGTGCTCCTTGTAACAGCAACCCAGCAGAACCTCCGGTTGTTAATGTGAGTTGCAGCAGCAGAGGGAATAGTTGCCGTTTGATGTAAAATGGAGATCCATTTAATTTAACCAGTATCGAGGGAAACTGTATATCAACCTCTTAAAGTATGAATTCGTAGAATTTTTTTTAAAAAGATTTTCTACTACACAAATTGTCACAATGAATCAAACAATCTTGCAAAAGAATCATACACTACCAAAACAGAAAATCCTATCTTACTCTTGCGACCTGAGTTCCTGATCAGCGTGCTGTCGTTTGAGAGCAGACTGAGTCGGGTGTCCGCTTCTGCCAAGTCTCTTTGTTGGCTCGACATGCTTCTTTGATCGGCCACTCGATTTGGAACGCATCACTGTTGTGCTTTTCTAACTGGCAACAGTGAGTGTGAAACGTCTGAGGATCTACATGAAGCTTGAAGTCAAGGGTAAACAACATGTTCATCTCCAATCTGTTTAACTCTCTCGTGCTCACACCCCCAACTCTGGCGTAGTATGCATTGTTGAAATACCTGCACAACACCAGAGATCAATGAATCTATGTGGTGGCATCAACAGACACAAATCTTATAAAAGTCACAGTTGGTTTCTTCCTGTCAAGTGAAGTGCTAGTGCTACTAGTCTCTGGTAAAATGAAAGTTATAATGTCAAGAGAAATTAAGCAATAGAAAGAGAAAAGTAAAAGGAGTCAAATGGATATATCAGCAAATTTGGTAGAAACAAAAAAGAAACCTGTCATCGAAGACTTTAGCGGCTAGCATGACAGTGGTAATGATAAGGCGGTGGACGTTGAGGGGTTTGAGAAGGGCTCGGGTCCTGTGGAGAAATTGATGGATGTAGATATGAGCAATGACAAAGCAGGAAGGGCTGCAGGAAGAGTAGTTGAAAATGCGATCCAAGTAGTGCGGAATGGTGATCTCAGGGGGAGATTTGCCATCAAAGACGGAGTGTTCCAAATCTGGCGATTCAATGTCATCATCATAGAGCAAGACGGATCTCTCAAGAGATGAAGCGAGACGGGAGAGGACTGTGGGAGACTTTTTCAATCGTTTGCCCTCCTCTACTATAAGTCCTAATCTTAGGTACACATCCGAATCAATGAAACCTGGATCGGTTGCGAGGGATTCCATATCTCTCTCTCTCTCTGCATAAAAATGGAAACTTGGAAATAATGATCCAATCTTGACAGCAATGAAATGAAGTTGGTGAACTAACTAACATATAACCCAAATCTTTCACTATTTCTCTCATACCTACCAAATAAATCAAGAATTGGGATCCACTACAAATGGGATTTAGGGTGGAAGAGGAACTTACGAGAAAATAAGTGGAAGAAGTTAAGAGTCCTGAACAACTAGAGTAGAGAATGGCGGAGAATGAAGAAGCTCCGGACATAAGAAGAAGACAGATCTTGCGCTTATCTAACTATCCCCGGCGCTTCTCCCTCCATTGTTTGCTCTGAAGCTAAGCTAAAAGAAGCCGCGAAGAAGAATTGTGAAGAAGAAGAAGGAAAGTTTCCATTATTATTTGCCTTTTTTTTTTTTTTTTTAATTTTTATGTGTAAAAATAAATAAAATAAAGGAAACAAACAATAAAAGACGGACAGAGGAGGGAGAGGCTTCGACTGCCGACACCATTTTCACCGTCGGCGAGTCCAGCTGGCGCCGGTGGCCCACCGTCTCTCAATCATCTCTGCCTTGCCTGTCTTTTATCTTACCTAACTTAATTAATAAAAAAATATTATTATTATTATCAGTAGGTACGTATTATTAATTGATTGAACAAGTGATATAAGTGGGCTTTCTAAAAGGCTACTAGTATTGGGCTTTTATATGGGTGTCATATTGGATGCTCTGGTTAGGGCTATGTAGGGGCTTTATCGTCATTTGCGAAAATAGAATAAACCCTAATCTTCATGGTTTGGCTCTCTCTCTCTCTCTCTCTCTCAAACGTGAGTTTTTTTTTTTTTTTTTTTTTGGGGTTGTTTAGAAGAAAGAGATTGAATTTTGAAATTTGAAAAAGAAGGGAATCATATCATTGGCTCCTCCCATTATCATCGTCACGCGGATCAATGATTCTCTTTCACTCTGCTTCTTAATCACGCTTCTCTGAAATTCACCTTTTTATTTTTATTTTTGTACCTCTCTTCTTCTTCTTCTTCTTCTTCTTCTTTTTTTTTTATTGGCAACAGAGTAAGGTAGTCGCGGAGAGAGAGAGAGAGACCCATTTCGATCCGCAGGTATCCTTCTCTGTTGGTTATTATCCAGAAATGTCGATAACAGATTTTTGAGGGATATACCTTCTTATTAGGCAAAATGCTCTTTTGTATTATTAACCATCTAGAAATGTAGTTAGATTATTAGTATAGGATTTCGATTGGATCTGCATTGTTTTTGAAATGTCAGATTGAGTAATGTTTTCCTCTGGTATGTATTGAATCCACAGAGAAGCAAGCCAGCATGGATCTTTCATTGAAACCCACACAGAACCGTGTCTTGTCAGTCAAGATGTGGCCACCCAGTAAGAGTACCCGCCTGATGCTCGTCGAGCGCATGACCAAGAACATTACCACCCCTTCCATCTTCTCCAGAAAGTACGGTCTCCTGTCTCTCCAAGAGGCCGAGCAAGACGCCAAGCGTATTGAAGACTTGGCTTTTGCCACTGCCAACAAACACTTCCACAACGAGCCTGATGGTGATGGCTCTTCTGCCGTTCAGGTCTATGCCAAAGAATCCAGTAAGCTCATGCTTGAAGTCATCAAACGAGGTCCCCAGGAAGATTCTCATGTTCTGGCCAAGCCCTCTGGTGACATCCTGTTTGATATATCCTGTGGCCGGAGAGCCTTTATTGACGAAGACGAGGCTCGCGAGCTTTTGAGGCCTTTGACTGACCCACACCACTCCTTTACCAAAATCCGTTTCAGCAACAGGAGTTTTGGCTCCGAAGCTGCCAAATTTGCCGCCACTGTTTTGTCTTCCATCAAGGACCAGCTCACCCAAGTTGATCTCTCCGATGTTGTTGCAGGACGACCTGAGGCCGAAGCTCTTGAAGCCATGAATATGTTTTCGTCTGCGTTGGAGGGTTCCAAGCTAAGGTATCTGGATCTCTCCGACAATGCTTTGGGAGAAAAAGGTATTCGAGCTTTTGGTTCTCTCATCAAGTCTCAGAATGACTTAGAGGAGCTCTATCTGATGAATGATGGCATTTCAGAGGATGCTGCACGAGCTGTTCGTGAGCTCCTTCCTTCTACTGGCAAAATCAGGGTTCTTCAGTTCCACAACAACATGACAGGGGATGAAGGAGCTATTCCCATTGCTGAGATTGTCAGGCAGTGTCCATCTTTGGAAGACTTCCGCTGTTCATCTACAAGGATTGGTTCAGTAGGTGGTGTTGCGCTAGCTGAAGCACTCGAACACTGTAGCCACTTGAAGAAACTTGATCTTCGTGATAACATGTTTGGAGTCGAAGGTGGAATTTCCCTGGCCAAGACTTTATCAGTGTTGACTCATTTAACTGAGATCTATATGAGTTACCTGAACTTGGAGGATGAGGGAACAGAAGCACTTTCTGAAGCTCTACTTAAGTCTGCCCCTTCTCTTGAAGTTCTAGAATTGGCTGGCAATGATATAACTATCAAATCCACTGGGAAGTTGGCAGCTTGCATCGCCTCAAAACAGTCTCTTTCTAAGCTGAATTTATCTGAGAATGAACTCAAAGACGAAGGGTCTATCTTAATCGCAAAGGCAGTAGAAGGTCATGATCAGTTGGTTGAAGTTGACTTGAGCACCAACATGATCCGAAGAGCTGGGGCAAGAGCCTTGGCACAAACTGTTGTGAAGAAACATACTTTGAAGCTTCTGAACATTAATGGCAACTTCATATCTGAGGAAGGTATTGACGAGGTAAATGATATGTTTAAGGACTCTGTGGAAAAGCTTGGTCCTTTGGACGATAATGATCCTGAAGGAGAAGATTTTGAAGATGAAAGCGAAGAAGAGGAAGGCGAAGAAGACAATGAACTGGAATCAAAGCTTGGAGGTCTGAAAATCAAGCAAGAGGAGGAATAGGATAATGTTGCATGATGCTCTTGTCGCTATCTAGGTAGGTTCAGATTAAATTCTCTATATGATAAAACGTTTTGAAGTAGGTATGTAAGGAGGATCTTAGACTGTCTTCAAATCTATTTCCCTTTGAAAGAAATTGTTATCTTCTCCGTAAACCAGAATCGTTGTTGCTTTCTTATGTATTATGAATTTTAATGATCTTCTGGCTGAAATCATGTCCATCTCATATAAAGCTGGATAAAAAGAGAGAGAACGAGAGCACAGGGTAGAATTAGAAGTTACAAAGGAAGAAACGTCATGGCCTTTGATCAAGCTGCCACTGGAGCTTTGAGGGCTTCGAGGATCTTATCATCTAACTCAAACTTCATCTCTTTCTTATCTCTGCCAATCTTCACATACTCTTCAAATCTCTCCTTGAGATCTTCAGGTAGATTCGTTTTACTTTCCCACCCTAATATCTCCTTTGCAGCTCTAGGCTCAGCATAGAAATGCTGCGACCATACAATACCAGGGTTATAAAACTAATCAATGAAGGAGGAGAAGAGCTTGTATTGGGTTTAGTTTACCATGTTTCTGAATGGAAAAGCCTTCTTGGCGTCAACCCCAATGGCTTTAGGGTCATAATGAACGATCTCAACCGTTTTGCCAGCAGCAGCAGCACAGAGCTTGGCCATACCGTCAAGAGTGACGGCTCTGTCGCTAACGCAGTTGAAAATGTTGCAGCACGCAGCATCAGGGTTGGTGACGGCAGAAGTCAGCATCGAAGACAAGTCTCTCACGTGGGATATGTTGGTTAGCTGCAATCCTGATCCTGGGATTGGCACTGCTCTGTCCCTCACAATCCCTGGGAAGACAATTAACCATTACTTGTGTCTGTCTTTGAGTGGAAATCATTGGGTCGGGTCAGAGAGACTTACGGTCAAAGAACCATTCCTCGCAGTCTTTGTTGTTGCCAGAGCCGATCATGTACTGAGGTCTAAACGAGGCCCAATTCCCAAAAGTTTCGGCTAAGTACTTCTCCACTCCCACGTGGCCTGCGTCAGCTTTGACAGCGTCCTGCACATTGGAGAAGGAGAGACATATAAGTGGTGAGAATTGAGAAAGTTATGGTTTGTGTTAATTACCCCTTCAACGTGAGGAGGTTCTTCGGTGGACTTGTAGATCCCGGCACTGCTAATGAACAAGAATTGCTTCACGCCGGAGCTTTTAGCCCAATCCACCACTGGCCTGTTCCGAAAAAAAGTCCATAAGGATATATATATATATATATATATTGGATGTGATGAATCAATCAATCTTTCCTGGTATCAATAAGCAGACCTAACGGTATCCAAATCCTTGCCATTGTTGTCAAGCACAACGTCAAACGTTTGACCTCCGATCACATTGGCAACATCAGCCGGGTTCCCCCACACCGTCTTTCCTCCGGCGCTGACAATTTCCTGTCGACAGATGAAAGATTGTATCTGGTCGGAACTGGATTCAGAAAAAACTCACAAAAAGTGGGAACATTCACAAATCTTACGGAGAATCGGCTGAAGGGAGGTTTCTTCATCTTGTCGGAAGATTCATCGCCGACGGTCATTATGGTGACGCCATGTCCGGCGGAGAGAAGCTCTTTGGCGAAGTAAAATCCGATCACGGCATGACCGCCGCTGTTGGTGTTGACTATAAGTACATTCTTCTTCTCACCGACGGAGCTGGCCTTAACGGTAAACCTCTGAGGAGATGACGTTCGGGAAGTCCTCAAAGAGTATGTGAAGAGAGAAGAAGAAGAAGAAGAAGAGAGAGAGGAAAAGGAGGAAGATGAAGAGGGTAGAGAGAAGCGGTGGAGAGATGGCGGGATCAGCAGATTGTTGATCGGAGAAGTTGTTTTCGAGGAGAAAAACAGAGAGGACGATGATAAAGCCGCCATTATTTCTTATTTTTTCCTTTCCTCACTCTCTTCTGTCTTCTTTTAATCTCTTCTGATCTTCACAGAACCCGAAGATAGATATATGAACGGCTATTGTATAAGATAAACATTTAACGGTCGGTCCACTTCACATCTCGCGTTTTATGTGACTATTATCTGTATTTATATATCATTACCATTTTCTAGATTGGGCCAATTGAGTTACAAAACCAGTTATTCTAATTCTTTTAGTTGGGCCTAGTGCCATAGCCTGTTTAATATATATATAAAAATCATTGTGACATGAAAAGTTCACATTTTGTGTCTTTTTAGTTTATACAACGTTCACCAAAAAAATATAACGTCTTTATGTTACACCAAAAAAAAAAAAAAAAAAAACTAGTATGCGCATAATAAGGAAATATGTGCGTGCATTATACTGTATTTTAGTACTAAGGAAAAACGGGAAAAGGAAGCAGAGGTTCAGATTTGTTGGTTCCTCGAAAATGAGGAAAAAAAAGAATCCAATCTAATCCCACATTCCCCAGTCAAAAAATCTCACACTAGAACTTATTAAATTCAAAAGAATCTATATATAAACTCCAAAACTACATTGAGGATTTTCCTTTATGATATACAAAGCAGATGAATCGTCCAAGCCAAAAAAAAAAAAAAAAAAAAAAGAAGTAGTGTAGTCTTATTTGGTTTGGTTCAATGAAGATGCAAATCTTCAAGCATTCTTCCTTGCTGAATACGCACGGTAAGCTGCCAATCCGGCAAACCCAACAGCTGTACCCACTGCAATTTTCATATAGTAAAGCTTGGATGATTAAAGCAATCCTTTCGCTTAAGCAAGGAAATATGGACTTTGTGAAGAATAAATAACCTGAGACAAATAGAAGTGAGCTATTCACAAGTTGGCGGATGTTCTTGCTTCTTCGGCCTGACTCTGTCTCTGGAATGCTCAAGTGAGGGTTCTCAGCTGTACTCACGATTCTCGAGAATAGACTATTTGGCTCCCCAAGTTTCATGCTTAATGACACAGGGACGTCAATTCCCAATTCCATGCAAACCTGTTGTTGGTATATCCAGACTTATATATTTCATCAATCATATCGAGAGCATAAAGAATAATATTAGGGTAATAGTGATGATGCTTTTACCCTATCAGACTCTTGCACTGACATTGGATATGGATCCAAATCATCTTTCGCCGCAACAAGAAGACAAGGGGTCCCATAACCGCTCTCTTCTCCCCTCCTTGCTACCTCCATCAATATTTCTCTCGCTTTTTTCCATGAGTATACATCCGAACTGGAAAACATCATATTTTTCTTGCTAAGTCTATGATCTTGTCATCTACACAATACAAGCTGCAAAGAATTTCTCGGCTAACCTATCATAGACAACCACAGCAACATCACATGCTGCTAACGATTCCTTATTTGCTAGAAACTTCTTAACTCTGTCCTCTGGTATTTCCCGCAATATGAGGGTTGTCTTAGTGCCCTGAGAAATGTGTCCAACCAATTAGAAAAGTAAAAAAAAAAAAACACATCTGAAAAAATTCAGGCTATTGCTACTTACCCCCGGCTGATCAATGACATTTGCTGCATATCGTTCACCCATTGTTGCCTTGTAGCTGTTCGAAAATTTCCTGGAGTTGAAATACAGCTTAGAGAATATGACAGGAGTAAGTAAATCCATAGAAATATTAAACAATTGAAGATGGTGTTAAGATTAGAATACCTTCCTAAGAAAGAATCTAGAAGTGCAGACTTTCCAGACTTTTTAGGGCCAAATACAAAGCACTGAAACACATTCCTTTCTGTTCGCTGCTTCTTACGATCCAGTGATCTCTTCCTTGTAACAGAAAACGTTGAAGCTGGGTCGTGACCGTAACCGATATATATCAGGTTTGCCAAACTTTTACGAGGATCTAGTAGAGTCATTAAAGCCCACTGCATTAACAGATATAACACAGCACAATTATACATGGTAAAGAATGTTGAATATGATAATTGATCATGATGACCATGAAAGCTTGATTCTAATACGGTGTCAACCCAACAGCAAGCATACAAACCTCAGATAGAAACCCGTTGATTGTCGAATTTCCGTCTGACGTTTTCTCCGCAGCATCTTTATAAGGAGCCTCAATCCATGGACTGAAATCATTATAAGCAGATTGTACACGAAAATGAACTTATGATAATATATATTCATGTACAAGAGCATTTAAGACATTTGCAAGCAAAATTCAAAAGAAAGAAGCTTAATCCACTAAACATACATTGGAGGAACAGTTGATAACAATAGATTACGGAGGTAAGAATTCGAAACAAAACACGCAAAAAGTAATCACCAGCACATTACCTATCTGGAGCTGTTTGAAACAAATCATCTTGCTCAGCTGGCTGTAACGCTCCATCCTAAATAGTAGCAAAACGTAGAAGCATTAGAGAACTACTACCGCTCCTTGAGAATATAATAAGCTTTTAAGATGATAGAGAGCAACAAAATCTAATTGAAGAAATTATCATACACACATTATCAAGATCATATAACTGGAAGATTCCACTCAGAAAGTTCATAGCTTCGTTTGTTAGCTCGATGCTCTGCAAGTGAAATACAGGTATAGAGTGCAAAAATTATTTAAAAGCAGCCAGCCAGTGTCTCATATCCTTAAAGTAACAGAATAATTTAGAAATATAATTGTAGTTAAGTAATAACTAAAACAAGACACACCTGATCAGGAAACTGCTTTGCTGGAACGGGTAGTAACTCGGTGTTGAGTTCTAGAGAATCATTGTAACCACATTTCCGTAGGATAGCCCATGCTGTCTCAGGGCGACCTCTCTCGATGAATAGAGTAAAAAGAGAAAGGAAACCCGGAAGTGTAAGACCAAGTTTAGTTACTCCATCTGGTTGCCTATCTTCTACCACTTTCTTAACCACCTTAAGTTCATTAGAGTCAAGTGGGGCACCAAAACAATTTACCTGTTAACCAAATTTGCAGCATCAAATTTATAAGAGGATGAGGAACTTTCATCCATGCAATAATCAGTGTCTAACAGAGAAAGCGAACCTGAAAATCATTCAACTCCGCATCATTAAGGACACCATCCAAATCATGATCGCAAAGGTTGAATATTCTTTGTACTGCCCTGCGGAGGCGAGGTTTTAAACACTGTTTTTCTTGATCAAACAACGGAAATGTTGGATGAAGTACTGCTTTCGATGCATAATAGAAAACATCAGGGGCCTGACAAAAAAAGAAAGAATAATCAGGATGTTTTAGCAGCATACAATAACGATATGTCTGAACATGGTTCAATCACATAAAGAACTCAATCGCGAGCATGGTTTTGCCTGGCCTTTCAGTATTATTTGTTTCAAAAGGTTGCTAGTATCTTTTTCAACATTTTTCCTCTTAGCCAAAAGATAAGAAACTATTCCAGAAAACAAAACCAAGAACATACCTGTATAAGGGTCAACGCAGAACACTCTATACAGGTTTCTATCTCTCGGTACTCCTTCATGATGGGTGCCATAATATCCTCTAGTCTGGCGGGAGATCGTTCATCTCGTAAATCAAGCTTGCAGCCAACCACAATCACTGGTGCTTTGATCTAGATATATACATGAATAATATAATTTGAAACATTACATAAAGAAGAAGAATGCATAAATCAGAGTGTTTCACCAGTAAATGACAAACCTCTAAACGGCGGAGCTCAGGGAGCCAATAAGAAGTTAAGCGATCAAGAGTAGAAGGCTGATCACAAGCATAAGTGAGAATGACCACATCAGCCTTCCTGAACTCTTCAATGAGCTTAATCCTATTGTCGATACTAATAATAGTAATATAGCAGAGAACACCACAGATATCAGTAGAATTGGAAAAACCATGCGTACAGGGGAGTTACAAATTCGAATCCAAGAAAAAATGAAGGAGCGATGATGTTTCATCATAACTTTGCGAGCATTGACAATTTGGACTTGTTATCTATAAGAAGAGAGAGAGAGAGAAGGGAAAGCAAGAAAGAAGACCTGGAAGGAGTATCGACGATGGTGATAGGAATATAGTCAGGGAAAGCGTCGGCAGGGAGAGTGGTCGGAGGAAGGACGCGGGGGACATTATCGGGGAAAGTTTCGGAGGCGACGGCAGAGATCAGGCTGGATTTACCGGTTCCTTTGTCGCCAGCGACGGCGACTCTAAGGCGAGTACGGCCTCCGGCAGAGGACTTACCAGCGAATCCACCCAGCATCGTCGGAGAGATTAGAGAGAGAGGGATGAGCGAATGACAATTACTGAGTGTGTATCGGAGATGAGATGATTTGATGATGAAGATGATCTACGAATGTTGCCGGCCTCAACTGACGTGGATGCTCCATATATCAATTCGGGTTGACCCGACACGTGCTCCGCAAGCTTTATTCATTATTTTATTTACGCCATCACAGATTTCTACTAACGGGCCTCCATTTCATTTCAACAACAATTATACCGTGAAACCTCTCTAAATTGTAATTTAATAAATCAATATATTTATCTCATCCAAATTAGCCAGTGTAATTTAAAATATATTTTGATAAAATAATAATATAATATATATATATATATATATATTGTAAATATCTAATCCTAATAATTATTATTTAAAAATATAATAATAATTATTAATATATATATACATTAATTTAATTTAGTGAAATATGACAATTTTCTTGTTATTTATTTCTAAATTTGCATTTAAAAAAAATCAATTTTAATAGATTTGATTATTAAAATTTTACAGTGTTTTTTAACTAAATTTTATAATGTATTATTCCATGCATGATGATATATGTTTTTGTAACTGATTCTAAGAAAATTTTGATTATAATGATTAAAACTTATTTTTGATGTATCTATACTATTAAAAGGGGATCACTTTTTGTAAGTGTTACCAAACAAACTTGAAAAAAATATATTACAAAATATACAATCCCAACCATGTAGCCAAACACACTAAAAGACAGCAAAAATATTTAATTAAAAAAATAAAAAACTAAAACTATCTATATTTATGGAAATCATATTAATTTTGTTACCATAAAAAGTGGACAATTAAATTCAAAATTAAACATATGGAAACAGATGTAATATTAATTATATACTTTCAGATATTTTTGAAAAAAATAAATTATAATTAATGAAATGTAATAAAAATGATTATATATTTAAGATAAATAAATATGATAGTTTGGGAAAAAAAAATATGATAGATTAGAAAATAAGCGACTGATAAAATTCTATATAGCATAAAATGTGAAAAAAGTATACAACATATTTTATTATATCATCAAATAAGCTATGTAATTTTAAGAAGATAACAAAAAAATGTTTAAATTAAAAATCTGAAAATAAATCAATAAATTTTAAAAAAAATCTAAAATCTTACGAAGAAACATTCGATATCACATAAAATCTCTTAAACTTAAAGAATTTCGTACTTGCGAAGAAATTATATAATGTCGTACTAGAAATAAAAGTCAACCATAAATGTGGAGAAACAAACCGTAAAAATATGTCCTATTAATTATAAAAATATTGATCGATTCTATAATTTAGGAAACTAACTAATTAGTGTAGATTCATCGGTTAAAATTTCCATTTATTAAAATCTTAACAATAAAATCTAAACCAATCTATATTAAATCTACATATTGAAATATATTTTGTATGATTCAAAATCGAGTGTATAACATCTACATATTAAACTAGATTTTTAAACAAATTATTTAAAATGGAACAAGATTCTTTCGTTCTCACAAACCATGATAATGACATGATCTTTTTGATTATGTAGTGGGTGTAGACATAAAATTATATATATTGCAAATTAAAAAAAAAATAACGTAAAATAGTAGGAAGATGTAATTTAAATACTAAAAATTATTTTTAATAATATGGAACTGGACATAAAAATAACAAACTGTTTTTGGCTAGCTAAAATTTAAAAATTTCAAATTTTACACTAAATATGAAAATTATTAAGTTACATCTACATATATTATATCTATAGTATGATAGTTATAAAGCCACCTCTGTACATTCAATGTATTATACAGATAGAGGAATACCGAGAGTTGAACATAGCATTATATACTTCGAAATATTTGGATAATTTGGATAATTAAATTCAATTTTGACTTTCAAATATCAATTTACGAGTACAATACAGAAACGTGAAATTAAAATAGCTAAAATTTCCTATTTATTTTAAATATTGAAAGATGAAATAATGGGTACATGAAAAGCGCTGGTAATTCGGAAAATAATAAAAAAAATAGTGTCTAACGTAATGTTGGTAAAATACAAGGCATAAATTTTGGATAACACGTATTCAACTAAGGGAGATACATATATACTATTTACTCATGCGAATTTCGAAGAACGGGTTTTGGCGGGTTAAAATATTATAGTTCGTTGCAGGCCAGACATAGTGGACGAGTTTGACTCGCTTGACAACTATATTTGGGTCATTTGTTTCAAGAAGTTTTAGTGTTTTTTTGGTTGTTTTTACCTGGTTTGATAGTTCACGATTTACATAGAAATCTAGATTATCACTAATCCGGTTTACACTTTATCCGGATCCGCTATCATGTCGATCTAAAGCGATTATTATTTCAAACATTCAAAAATTTGAAGAAAGCAAAGCAAACGTATTTGTGGCTCCGAAACTCTTACCTATTCTTTTATATGTTAGACTAAAATATATAATCTCAAATGAGTTTTAAAACCACGATTATAAGATGGAAAACATGATATAGATGAGATGGGACATTACGGTTATAAAATAATCATCTTATTGTGACTTTTTGTTTTACTATTTTTCTTTTATGTAATGTTCTTAACTTAACGAAAACAAATCTGATAATTTCTTTATCTAACTCGAATTAAAAACGACATGAAACTGATATGAATTCTTCTGATTATGAATTAAATAACATTACTTAAAAATACGTTTACAAACTTAATCTTGCACATATGTAATATATTGAAATCAACCCTGCACGCACGTATGTAATACAAACTTTCGAAATCAACCCAGCACGTATGTGCGGGTCCATCCCTAGTATATTTTTAAAAGATTACCAAATTAGGAAAATCTACAGAAATATTATTTCTTTCTGGTAAATCACTTTACCGAAATATTATTTCTTTCTGGTAAATCACTTTACCAAATATTATTGTCATTAAATTTTTTTTTGTAAACCGTCATTAAATTAAGGTTAAAACCAAATTGAACTGTTTAGTTTTTCATTTATGCTATATACACTAATGTCATTTCATAATGGGAATAATTGTTTAACTTAAATATCGTCTAAAATTGGGTTAAGTAAAACTAATTCGAAAGTGTTGTATGGTTAAAGAATTCGAAGTGACGAATTAAATTATTACCAACAACAAGACAAAGGTAATGAGGAAAAAATGAAACCAGTTGAGAGTACATCGTCTCCGTATCTCATTAATCTACATTATCCTCATTTTTTTAAAATTATTATTAAAAAGAGGAAAAAGCAGTAAAACAAAACACATCGATCAAAAGCAGTAAAACAGAGGGGAACGATAAGAAGCAGCAAGGAAAGAAATTCACAAAGAGAAGTAGAAAACTAATAAGTAAAGACCTCTCCACGTTTCTCACCCCGAATAAGAGGCTTCACTCTTATTTTTATTTTTTTTTCTTATAAATATATAATTGTCACGAAATTCAGGCGCCCGACGGGGGAGGAACGGTGGTGGTATCGTCGGAATCGGATTTGTCCTTTGATGAGCTGAGCTTCTTGAAGAGTGGCTTAAACACGAGCTCTATCGCCAACCATCCCACCGCCAACACTCCCACCACGACCGTTGCTGTCTGTTTCTTGCCTGTAGGTTTCTCCAGTTTTGGGAAATGCGCTTCTCCTGACTTCTCCATCTCTTCTTCTTCTTCTTCTTCTTCTTCACTCAAAAGCACCCGTTCGTCTTCAGACTTATTTATCTCCTACTGCTTTAAAAAGAAGAAAAAGCAGCGATAGAATTTTCAAAATATCTCGTGTGGTTGCGTTTCTGACCGTCGATTCGGAGGATAGATTCCTTACTTATTGGGCCTTAAATGGGCTGAATCGGGGCTTCTTGCTAGAAAACAAATTTTGGTGTCATGGAAAAGATAAGTTTAGTTGACGCCAATTATCTAAATGAACCTCAGTCGTTCAAGGAAGATAAGACGACGCCCAATAGTGTGGACATATATATGATCCTCCAAATCTTCTATTTTTGGTTTTTGATAAAGAAAAAAAGAAAAGTTAACTCTTTCCATTTCTACCCTTGCCTTTTTCCTTTTTCCAGATATTTTTATTTTTAGCAAGGGAATCTTACTATATATTCTTAAATATGTTTTTTTTATTTTAACAAGGTTACACACGCTGATTGTCTAACTCGTGATGATAAAGTGTTAATATCTAATAACATCTGTCAAAAATAAAAGCGGGGGAAAAGTATCGTCGGCCGGCTATTTTAAAAAGTGATCAAACGCCCAAATAGCGTATAGTGAAAGCCTTTTTAGTAAACGAGGAAGGCCCAGAACAGAGCCTGTCCGGAAGAAGACTTCACGAGGTCGGTGGGTCACGTGCAATACACGTGTCAATTAAAAGCAGCAGTTATTGTCGCTGAATCATATCAATGGCGTGTTTTCAATGCGTAACAAAAAAGAGTTTTAGTGAAGTAAACAACAACACTCCCACTCAACAACACTCACACCAAGACGATGGTTTCGTTTCGGTTCCCTTTCTCGTTTTCTCAGCCCCCGCGTGCCACGTCATTCTCTGCCTTCTCCATTTCCGCTGTCACAGTTGGCGCTGCAGCAGCCGCCGGAGCTGCGATCGCGGCTTCTCGTAATCCCAAGCATCCGTTTCTGGAATGGGCCTCCTCCTCTCACCGTTCGTCCCTGTTACCATGGGGATCTATAACTCTAGCCGACTCTACCTCCGAATCCGTTGTTGAACCCAAGACCGGTTTCTCGTTTCCCGCTTCAATCGGAGATTCCCGGCGATTGCTCGGCGTCGGCCTGAGGAAGAAGAGCTTACTGGGATTAAAGAACATCGATGTCTACGCCTTCGGTATATTTTATTCCTTCTAATCTCTTATTTTCCGGATAAATTCGCTTCTGCGATTTGCACTTTTCCCAAAATGAAAAATATATAATTCGGATTGGTAGAGTTATGTTTCCAGCGGAGTTATTATATTAATTATTCGATTGATGAGCTTTTCTGGGATGGAGCAGGCGTGTATGCTGATTGTGATGATGTGAAGAAGCTTGTGGGTGAGAAATACGCAAATCTCCCAGCTTCGGAGATTAGGGGGAACAAGGCCTTCATGGATGATCTCATGGAAGCCGATATCAAGATGACTATAAGGCTGCAGATTGTCTACGGCAAACTCAACATCCGCTCCGTGCGCAATGCTTTTCAAGAATCCGTCGGAAACAGACTCAACAAGTTCGGTGGCTTGGACAACGACCAGTTGCTTCTTAGGTATTACTTCTTCGTTTTGCCATCATTATTATCAATCATCTTTACACCTCTTCATATTGCGGATTTTGTGTTTTCGCTGCTGATTTTTTTTGTTTACTTTGATATATCACTTGTAGCTTCACTAGCCTCTTCAAAGATGAGTATAAGATTCCAAGAAACTCCACTATTGATCTGACAAAAGAACCAGGCCATGTCCTCAGCGTTGCAAGTAAGATATTCTATCTACCTTTTCGCTTCTGAATTTTATTCTTTCTCAGAGATTCCAAGACTTACCGTTTTACCTTTCTTTGTTTTTCAGTTGAGGGAGACCATGTCGGGAGTGTGAAGAGCCAACTCTTGTGTAAGTCGATCTTAGACTTGTACATTGGTGAAGACCCGTTTGATAAGAAAGCCAGGGAAGATTTTCTTGACAATGTGGCTTCTCTAGCACATTGACAACTGGTTGACAACTAGTTCATAAGAAGAGGAAAACTAATCTTTGCTATCTTTCTTATCGGATTCTCTATACGACATTAATGTTGAGGAATGTATTTGAAATAAATTAAAATGGGGAATGGTTTTTTGTTAGTCTAAATATCTACACTAAGAGTCTACTGACATAATTTAAACCCCATAAAACATTTAACAAATTAGATACTGACCCAAAAGCTTTCACTCCCTGGAGAAGCGGTGCTTTTACTAACCATTAAGGTATCACCTCATCTGGGAATAGCCTAAATTCGAAGCTAGACACTGCAAAAATTGTGGCTTTATACGTCTGCTTCGATGAAAACTACTAGTACTTGAGCTCAGATATATGACCCGGGCATGAAGTTATAACTGGTGGCACGGTCCTTCCACATACGGGAGAAGTATTCTTGGTCGACCCGGAAGCTGAATTATCCGTCTGTTCCTGTGCGTGTGCAGGAGAAGAAGGAACAGGTGATAATGGCAAGAGTTTGCTATTGCTGACCTTAGGGTTTCCTGCTTTGCCATGCGAAGCAGACCCGGTGACTGAAGAAGAACTACCAGATCTCCCATGTTGCTCCTGAGAATATTGCGACTTTAATGGTGCAGCAAAAGAAATCTGAGTCTGTCCATGTGTTTTTATCTGCTGCTGAGACTGGAACTGCTTGAGATTACACGACGTGAGTGATGAGGTTGCTGGGTTTTTCCACTGGGATGACGTGGCAGAAACAGAGTCAGCCTGCGAATGACTCATCATTTTACTCCGACCAGATTGCTGCTGCCTCTGCGAATGATGCTGGGTAAACACTGAAGGGTCCCCATTTATTGTCCTTGCTGAAGTAGGAGGCCAAGTACCAGAAACAAAGTTGAGGGTTCTCGATGGATTGTCAAAAACCAGCGTCTGTCCATTCATCATCGCTGGAACCTTCCCAGGAAGAGTCTTTTTCAGGTCTTCGGCATTGCTTAAACAGCTTACACCTCCAATCTTTGAGTCACTTGCTTGATGGTTTTTCTGGTGAGCACCAGAAGGTGTAGAGATTATGTGGTAGCCATTGGATGAGAAATTCAGATTTGCAGGGGTAGCACCGGTTGCAAAAGACGCAAACGACATGGAAAACTTTTGTGGCTGACCAGGGCCTGTCATGATCTGACCATTTGGGCCTCCTTTCAGATTGTGGCTACCCCTTAAATCAGAGCTATCTCCAGCTGATTTAACTTCAGACTTTTGTGACTGTTGACGGTGTTGCTGAACCTTAGCTTGGCCTGAAAGACTATTCACACTAACTAGCGGTTGCGGTTGCCTGTGGGATGACGAGGAACAGTGTGATGCTTTTGACTCCCTCTGGGCTGGACTCTGTCTCTGCATAAGCTGAGGAGGTTGTTGGAACATCTGTTGCGAATAAAAGGACCCATTGAAGTAAGGTAACGCTTGGCTTGTAGTCCCACCTCTGATGGGTGATGACAATTGAAAAGAATACGCATTGTTTGGAAGAACTGTTAAGTATGGAGAATAAGTTTCGCTAGCTGAGGAACTTTGATGACTGAAGTTGACGGATGTTGAACCAACTGCCACACGTGGGCTCTTTGATGGGCCAGGTAATTTAGAAGATACCATGACTGGTTGCATATGATGATTTGTTGGGAAGTTGAAAGCTGGAGCAGGCTGTGTTAAGAGAGAAAAATGAACTTATTGAGGAAAAAGGGCTACATAAGATTTTTGCATTTTAAATAAAATCCAATGCAATAAACACATATTCATAGCAAGATAAAAGCAAGTACGTACCACTATATTACTTGGTGCAGGGGATGGTTGAGGCTTCTTTTGTCTGGTTGAGGCATAATAAACTCTTTCAGAGGTTTTCTCCTTGGGCGTAGAACTATTATCTGCGATTCCATCATGTGCCTGGGAGTTTAAACTGATAATCGGAGAGCTTCCTTGCAAGGATGGGCTTCCAGCAGCTGGCCTCAAGTCACCACCACTAAGATATACAGTACATTTATTTGGCGTAGATACATGGTTTGTTTTGACGAAATGCTGATGTAGCTGAATATTCCGGGCAATGAAAAAGTGTGTGGCACACTTTTTAGGCCTAGGCTGAGAGGCAGAAAAAGGAGCACCCTGCAATTATTAACAAATCATGATCCTAATCGGTAGAAGAAACATGATCATCATAAATGAAGAACAAATGCAACTAGAACAGAATATACCTGCACTAATGTAGAAGATCCATTGCTCCCATCCACAGGCTTACCGGTCTGGATCAGGGGTACATATCTGCAAATATATATTTTTTCTTTTTCTTTTAAGGGTCTGAACATAAAGCGATAGGACAAAGGAAAGTAAGACAGGTTAGGACTTTCAGAACTCACGCCTGAGGAGGAAGCCCGCTAGGCCAGCTGCCTACAGGTACCGGAAAAGGTAAGACCGGACTCTGCTGAGCTGATATTGAGATAGGCATAAGTCAGACAAGGTAAATTTGTATATCCTAGAAAATCATAAACTTTAGCAACCAGAACTCATAATCATATTCAAGGTAGATTACCAGATATAGCCTGCGGAGGTTGGCTCCAATCAAAATTCTGTAATCTCAGGTTAGAATCTCTGCCGGTCTCTTGGTTAGGTCTCTCTAAATCAAGATTCAGCCATTGGTGTTTCTCAATCTTATGCTGTTGGACTTGATCTGGAGTCATCTCATTCTTGAGAATAATCTTTTCTTTGCTCTTTACAGAACTATCCCGCTGCATTGAGCAAGACAGTGTTTAGAAAAAAATTTACCAAGTGGGGCGATGCTTAACAAGACAAGCTGTTCAAATCTAAATCATGCCTTGCAATAATCAGAAACGAATGGAAGAGGAGAAACAGTATCTGGCGAGGAGGGCATTGTTGGAGGAACCTATAGACAGGAGAATAATGATCTTTAGTATATATATAGATAGATATATGCAGCATTCAGATTATTTAAAAGCTAAAAATCATTAAGGACTAGATTTCTCACCATGAGATCAATATGGCGCATACTAGTACTAAAGTGACTCTCATCTTTGTTGTTGTTTTCCAATTGTGGACCCTCTGAAACCCTGGAGACCCAAAAATAGAAAAACAGATATCAGAATTCCAAAACAATGGATTTTTAATTTATAAAAGAAAGAGAGAGAGAGAGAGGAAAATATCTAAAACTGATGTTGATCCATTTACCCTTTTGAGACCTTGGAATCCAATATGGTCGGTGTTTGTTTCTCCTTGTGAGTATCGGAGACCGGAGACGATGTCTTAGTTCCGTTGGTCGATTTATCAAAGTTGGAAGAGCCACAGAATCGAGCTTTACTGGCAATAATATCTACACCTGACGAGGAATCATCACCTTCCGTTTTGAACTTCTTGGCACCTTCAAATGAGGCAGCGTTTTATTCATTTAGAAAAATTTGTTGGATTAGAGAAGTGCTAATAAGGTATCCGCTTGCGTAATAAATAAATACCTTTGACCTCCGAATCGTCTGGTCTCTTAGAGCTATGAGGCTGCTTCTTCAACCCCGAAAGAACCTCTGCTATTTCGATCTCCAGGTCGTCCTCAACCGTGCCGGATGATTTAGGCGGCTTGGGTATCCGGGATTTGGATCCGTTTACAATCTGCGGATTTAAAATGAAATTACTAGTAGCAAAATTCAAACATCGCACCGAAACCACTTCTGTGACGGAAACGGACCTTCTTCTGCTTGACGGAAACAGTTGAAGAAGACGGTGAAACAACTTCGAAGCTATAGTTCCCCTGAGAAGTTGAAGGTCTTCGCCGGTCTTCTCCGAATCCTCCGCCACCGCTTCCCGATGAAGTCCGGCAGTCATGCGACCTCTTTACACATGCTGCAATCGCCAGAATTGAATCAGAAACCCCTACGAAGAGATCTCGAAAATGCAAGTTTAATCAGGAAAAAAAAACAACTGAGCTCAAACCTGAGCGAGCTTTTCTCGGGACAGGTACGCCGATCATTCCATCGGCGACTTTCAAAGACGACGCATGCCTGGGGATACGACCCGACGGGAAGCTCTTCCTGTGATGCACATCGTCGTCTCCCAGACTCTCATCCGAGCTATCTTCTTCAACATCTCTCTCGTTCCGTGTTGCGAACCTCTCGCTTCGTCTCCTCTTACTCCGATCCAACGATTCCGGGTCTCGCTCTTTCTTCCCCGGATGCATCTGCTCACGACTATTCTCTGATACACACAAGAGCAAAACAAAAACCCATCAGGAAATCGGGAGAAAATCACGGAGTAAAGAAGAAGAAGAAGGAGAAGGAGAAGGAAACAATACCTGAGAATCTCTGTCTCCGTCTTGTTACTCCATTAGAAGCCGCCATGGATGATCTTGGTCTTCGAGCTTCTCTGGTCTTATCCATTCATGCAAGCTTACAAGAAATAAGCTCCCATCAACTGAGAAAAAAACTTTCACTCCTCCACAGCTTTTGATGCTTTCTTTTCTTCTGTATGAATGAATATATTTCAGTAATCTCGTCTCGTCGTCTCCTCCTCCCCTCCTACAATTTTTTTTATTTTCTTTTTTTTGCCTAAAAAGAAAAAAAGAAAAAAGGAGGAGGGAGGTAAGAGACGGTTCAGATCTTCAAATGAACGGAATGTCTCAATCTAAGCCGTTGGATCATCCCGTAAATTGGATGGCCGAGATCTCGAGGTGCCAGCATGGCAGAAACGTCACTTTCTTATGGAATAAAGCCACTGCTCAATGTTGTTTAGTCACACATTTATTAATTATCATATTCATATATTCTATGACTTTACCCATTTTTTTATTTAGATACAGGTCCATCATATATATATAATTAATGATTTATTGGTGCCCACCCAAAAACATTTCAGTAAAATAATAATATGTTCATGGCTGTATTTTTAATATTATTTCACTCCATGACCGTATTACTAAATTATATATCAAAACAATAGTGCACATTTTTAAAGATCAAATTTTGTAATTTTAAATTATTGTTAACAGCCTGTAAACCAACCACGCGCGCTCCGTTCCACCCACGCACGCAATTACAAAGTTTAACTCGATTAATTTTTTTAATAATATCTCTCTTTCTTTTTTTAGTTATATATACTTTATATGCAACTAAAAACAGCTACATTATAATTTTAGATACTTAGAAAAGAAAAAGAAAAAAAAGTAAAATGCAAAGACATTTATTTATTGTGCTAATATGTTTATGCATTGCTTCATGAATGTTAAACAAAATAATCAGATGAGTAGTAATTTAGCTGACTTGCCATTGCAACAATTCTTATGTCACAAGAAATCCCAAAAAATGGATTTAGCCACATGAACTAGTAGAGACTAGAGAAGCAGGCAGTTTGATGATGATATTTCATTTACTGCCCCGTGTCTTATAATATAAAGTTCCGACTCATGATTCGCTATCTCATATATAGGATGACTTCAGATTACCGTTGGCCACGCCACAAGCAATCCCTATATAATTACCCATACTCTTTTCTTGTACTATTATTAAATATTATTGGTCCAGATGACTTTAACAAATATTACAAAACGAGCTATAAATTAAAATAATGTAACTCTATCACATAAATTACTTTTTTAATAATAAAAGAAGTCGTTTGAATAAAATATATAATTGACAAAGATAATGCAAATGAAACAAACATAGCATGATAAAATAAAATATTTTTCTTCTAGAGACTAGAGCTACATGATGGTATATCAATCAACTATACGAGTATTTTATTTTATTTAATCGTAAAGTGTTGACTGACCAACGGTGCCTTAAATGAAGTTAAATGTAGTGGGAATCAAATGTAAGTAGTAAATTACTATATAATCATGCTTTTTAAGTTAGATACTACTTTTAAACTGCTTTTATTATGTGTTTTGAGACCCCTACCCTTTTATTATTATTATATCAATTACAAAAAGAAAACAAAGAAAAATCTTATATGTAAAGCACAAATTAACGCGAAAGTCTCGTTGGAGTTCCGATGTAAGGAATCCAACATCCCAGCCACTTGACATTCTCTACAACTGTATATCGATGCTTTTGTATTAACAAATAAAATGATTACTATAATAACAATTTGTAATATAGTTCTAATTTAACCTGTGCCAACAAACAAATTTAAAATATACTCCTCCCATGAAGGCCTACTACTTAATTAAAATATTCATCATCGGTTTAATCCTCGGGCAATGGGATCGCTTATTAATATTAAGGAAATATTCATCAACTAAAAAACTATATAGTATATTACAGACGACTATTAAATATTGATATTGATGCATGCATGTCATACAAGTCACAACCACGTACAATATAAACTGTAACTGAAATTCATTTTTGGACCAAAATCGAATTCAGCATCCGCTTTCTACAACAGGTAACAAGAAAACGTAAACGTGTAACAATTTTTCAACTTGAATGATTAGAAAGGATTCGTATCATTGATGTTCATCGTGATGTTCCATAAAAAAAAAAAAAAAAAGAAATCTGTATATATAATATTGTTCAACTGACGACCAAAAAGGTCAATTAATTTTCTAGATTTTAGTAGGGTTTAGGTTCAGAGAAGTCAAATTCGCCAGCTACGAAGGGGAAAAAAAAGAAATGAAAAAAGTGAACTATACAAATATTAATCGACATAGACAAATATGTTTCGTATTCTTTATTAATTGTTAAACCACTGATCCAACTTTCGATGCTTTTGCAAGCACAGAATAATGGTAGAAAAAACATATTTTGGGTTTGACGGATTTCTCAATGCGGGGAGAGAGTTGTAACTATAAGAATATGCATTTGAACTGTCTCCGATAACCTATTAGTCCTTTATCATAATATAAAAAAAAAAAAACAAGGAATTATATAATACTTTTATTATTGTATTGCTTACTTTTTAAATTCTAAGCTCCAAACCCCTAAGATGTGATCATTTGGTGATGAACCAACTTAACAAGAGTTTTGCTGTACAAAGAGGGTTCTTTTAACACAGAAACAAAACATCAGGCTTCTTCTAATCTTTTGCAACTGAAAATACACTTAGACAAAGTTGCTCTCAATTCCCACAGGATTTCTTGTACCCCAAGAACCAACCGAGAAAAAAAGTAATAGAAACTAAAGCAGACCTCAGCAATTGACAAAAACAAAAAAAAAAAGTAAATAGAAGGAGTTGGGAGTGCAGGATTGTACCGGATGGTTCTCAGTAACGTCTTCCTTACAACCCATTATAGTCACACCTTCATCAATTCCTGTGGATTCATATATGTGTGTGGTAATGATTAATGGCTACTAACTCTATAGGATGGATCAAAGACAAAAGTAGACTGACTGAACTGACTGATACCTTCTCTTTCTGTTTGTACAGCTCCTCTATCTTCTTCATGTATATATCAATTAGTTTCTGCCATTACCAATAACATCAAAGTTTTGTCAGTCACACTTAACCATCAATAATTCTCTGGTTCTCGCCTTTTTGTTTTCTTAGACCAAACTCTTGTGTGGTTTATTTACCTGCAAATCACTTGACAAATCCTTCACGTTGTCTTCTGACAGCTTCTTCTCCTGCACAAATGAAGCTCGAATTTAACAAATAGGATCACAAGGAATAGCCAACAAGAAGAAGAAAAGAAAACTAAAGATCTCTTGGAACCTTCTCGAGTTTATCATAAGATTTCAAGGCATCTCTCCTTATGTTCCTCAATGCAACCTATACGAAAAAGATGTGCTAAGATTAGGAACACGAAGGGTTTAGGCACATCATTATGCACAACTAAGTTTTGTAGAAAGTATTGAATATCCCCATTATAAAGAGAGGTAAGCACTAGTACTGACCTTTCCTTCTTCAGACTGTTTTGCTACAACCTTTGATAGTTCCTGCAGCGGTACAATTAAAAGGTAAGGCCGCACATTGAAAATCATTAGAGATGAGGCTTGCCAGGAAGAGATACCTTTCTTCTCTCCGATGTGAGAGGAGGCAAGGACAAACGAATCACATCTCCATCGTTATTAGGAGTGACTCCAAGATCAGAACTCACGATGGCCTTCTCGATAGCCTTCAAGCTGGAAGGGTATGAAAGCATTGGGATGTATCATGAAGCTACCAAGAGAAAGCAGACATGAACAGAGAAGCAAAAGCGCATCATTGGGCATGTACCTGGATTTGTCATATGGCTGTAGCAAAAGAGAACTTCCATCCGGGGTACTGATTTGGGCAATGCTTTTCAGACTTACTGGACTTCCGTAGTACTCCACCTGGAAACCGAAGACGATACAGCAAAGTTGAATATATGAAACCAAAGTATGGCTGTAAATAGGATGCAGAACCTTATACCTCAATCTTGTCAAGCATTGCTGCATTGGATCTCCCTGTCCTTATGGAATTGAAACTCGTACGAAGCGTGTCAATGGTCTTCTCCATCTTTGATTTCTGGATTGCACCAAAAACAGAAACCAGAATCATATCTAAAGAGATTCCTCGATCCCACAGACTAAAGAATAAACAAAAAAAAATACAAGTTGTGAAATACATACAGCATCATTCTCAATTGCAGACTTCTCGGCTTCTATTTCTTCAATAGTTGCAGACCTTATCACCAATCTAGAATTCACAAACAAACGATAACATACAGAGATGTAACTATAAACCAAACATCAAAAACGAATTCGCCACATTTGTGTTACACAAAATTATTGGAGCCTGCCTCTTCTGTAGAGAACGCTTGACAACGGGGCCACCGGAGAGATTGAGGCCCGCACCGAGGCGAAGCTTGTCGGTCTTTAACGAACACGCGAATAAGCGAGCAGAGGGAGATCTCGCTGAAGCGATTATCCTCAAACACGAATCTACCAAGGCATAAAGAGAATATTAGCGAGCCAAATAAATGAGAGCGGACTGACAGTGAGGAAGCGATAGAGGCCGTACCTGGGAGAGAGAGGAGAGACTTGGAGTAGTTCGCTCTGAATCGAAGAACCGGTGCCGTGGGAGCAGTGGAGCCCGAGAATGAAGCCGCCATGGCAGTAGCCGTACAAGTGAGAAGTAGTCACTAAACTCTTAAGAAAACCTTTCTTTCGTTCGTCAATGTAATTGAAAGGGAGGGAGACGATGAAGACCAAATTGTTCGGGATAAGGAACGCGGAGCTCTGTTTGGATGTACGGCTCCAACTATAATCCTTTTACAGATACCATTACTTGGGCTTTTACATGGGCCGAAATATCCTTTCGGAAAAATGATGTGTGGTTCAATAATGGTGTTGACAATACTTATGGGTACGTTGAGAGGATCTGTAGCTTCTTCGGTCCACAGAGTGGGTGGCTCCGCAGGATGGACAATTCTCGGCAAAGTCGACTACCATAAATGGACTTCATCTGATGCTTTTACTGCCGGCGATGTAAAAAGGTGAAACAAAATGAAAAATTCCAAAAAAAAAAAAGAAAAGAAATGGACTAGATAATTGAAAAGGGTTTGAGGCAAGATAGTTGGGCCTGAGCCCACGATACTTGTATCCGGTGGCAGAAGATGATGATCAAATGGTCAGGTTTTTGTAGCTTGGTAAAAAGGAATTGAATATATTTTCTTTTTGCTGAAGAAAAGGAAATGTAATAAAGAAAAAAGAAGAAGAAGAAGAAGAAGGAGGGGGTTATCAACAAACATATTTGTTTCATGGACCAAATCAAAGCGAATACTGTACATAAATTATATTGTGTCATAAATAGGGGTCTTAAATGCAGACAATTAAAAAATTAATGGCCCACTGATAACATCATAAACACAATTTATATAATAATAGTAGTATTTAATAATTTTGCCGGTTCTTCGTCGATTCCACGTCCTACTTCATTTATGATGGATAGATACTGTATTTGTTTTTAAAAAAAAAAAAGTTAAGACAAATGAGTTTAGGGGGTGTATTGAACTGCATATTTTAGGAGATTTGGTGAGATTTTAATATTTTAGAATTTTGAGAGATTTGAGTGAAGATTGTACAATGTTGGGTTATTTGTTAGAGAATTAAAAAAAAAATAACTTGTGATTTGGTGAGATTTGATTATTAAATTTAAAGTGACTTTAGGATACTTATGGATAATTTAACATTGATAACTTAAAAAAAAAAAAAAGAGAGATAGAACTTGTATATGAAGTCATACGTCAAGAAGATTAACATTTGAACTCGACGACGTCTGTATCTTATAAGACGATGATGACAAAGCTCATCTGTCATGACTTATGTGAAGTCTCTCCTCATAGATATGGTTTTTGGTAGTGTCTGCTAACGCATCCAAATTCTATTGTAGTAGTATTCTTTTGGGAGAGTCTGTCTGACTCACCGTTTATTTTATAAACAATGTCAGTGTTGTTATTAAGTCCCACTAAAACTGTATAAGGTTTAATATATGCATGTCGAGAGTCACGACCGTGATTAAACGAAACAAGCTTGCGATCTAGAACTACTAATTAGTCACATACCCAAAAAATAATTAGAAAAGAAGACATCATGTCATGTCATAAGTGTATGTTATGTATGTATATTGAGTTAAAAGTTGTAGTTCATGTAATTTTGGTTAACCATTAAAACTAAAAATGCTAAGAATAATGCAGTAAATTATGTTTCTCACCGTTGGCAAGCTCCATTTATGATTATTTGGACATTTGCTATATGTATATATCAGTATATGTAGGATCAGCATATAATATACAACAACGAACGATGTTGATCTTATTTTGGACCATAACAGAGCACAATAACACATTAAAACCAACAACGAAGGAAGACAAAACAAAGTTATTACACTCTCGGCTGAGAGGATGGTGCACAGAAAGTTACACTCTCACCATAAGTCAATAACACAGGATCCATAGGTGCTGTGATTGAACCAGTACTCACTGGTTACATCTCTGCCATAAGCTGGGACGCAGTGTTTTACATGTTGATGACTGCAGCTTTGATCTGGGTTGCTGGTCACTAAACTAATCATAGCAGAAGTCAAAGCTATATTGTTTGGATCAGAAGATGAAGTAGCTGCATCATCATCACCAGCAACCAGAGCTCCCATTGATGTCCTCCTTTGAGTCTTTTTCTAACAATTTCACAAGCGAGACACTTTTTTATATCTTTTAAAGTTCGTTCCTTTTTTTCCCAGCTCTGTCTGTTAACATGATCATGTCTTCATTTCTAAAGTTTGAATGAGATTTAAATTTATCGAATATGAAAGTAGAAAGCGATAAAACTGATCGAATCAGCTGAAAATTATTAAAATCTGAGAAAAGGAATAAAACCAACAAACGAAGGAAGATAGAACAACATCCGATTTTTTTTTTGGGCAACTTATCAAATTACTTAAACACATAACAAAGTTACACTCTCGGCTGAGAAGATAAAAAAACAGACAATGTAGCAGCCTTAGCCAAGGAATCAGCAAGGCCATTATCAAGCTAGAACAGAGCAACATCCAATATGTAAAGAAATTTACCCATCAATACAATTCCATTGATCAAAACCCTAAAATTGATAAGTATTAATCCTGAATTTGTGAAAACTACACAAGGCACAAAAACCCAAACGAGGATTGAAATCAAAGAGAGATGCAACAAAAAGATCAAAGCAAATACTTACCGCAAGGATAAGATTAGGCATCTTCCCGTCACAAGCGATCAGAGACGGCGTCTTCGTTACCAACGATATCGACTACTTTGTTCGGTCTGTATTTCTCCTCCCATGGTTCTTCTCTGCTGGAAGAGGCTGAAGAAGAAGACGTCATTTTTTCATCGGCCGAGCAACAAATATATTTGAGAGTGAGAGAGAAAGTATAGAAGAGAGATGGTTTACGATCATTTGTTTTTTTAATTGGTTTCATACCCCTTTTTAAAATCCTTCAAAGTTTCACCTATAAAGGTGTGATTTCTCAGTCATATCTTTTAACTAAAAATGTTAGACAAGTCTCCTAGAATCACATTCAGTAGTTTTTAAAAGAAAATTTGTGATATTTTGAATAACAGTATATTTAAAATGAAATTTATAAATTATTGATTGAATAACAAGAGATTGTGAATGATTTTAACTGATTTCTATAAATTCCAGATTCAATAACATAGGATTTCGTAAGATTTTTAAAAATGACTAATTGAATAACAGGGAATTTTAACAATACTTTAAAATCTCCTAAAATATGCAGTTCAATACACCCCCCTTAGTTTTATTATATTATTAATAAGAAAAAGAGAGATTAGGAAAGGGAGGTAAGTGGTAATAATGTGATTAGCAGCGGGGGCGGAGGAGCCAGTAATGCAGCCGAGGTTCGCGGTTACTCCTTGACCTTCAAAACTGACATTTCCTACTCACTCACACGTGCGAGGACAGTCCCCTACTCACTTGTTTTTTTTTGTTTTTTTATTCTTTGTCCGTATAAAATAAATCGTGAATACAACTGTTTTACTCAAAAAAAAAAAAAATACAGTAACTTATTTGTGGAATCTACTAGTAGTAACTGTTAACCAAGAAAACAATAAATGTTATAAAGATGACAAAAATAGTACTCATTACAAGAGCTAATTAAAATAAAAAAATAAAAAAACTCTCAAAATTAATCGAAAAGAAAAGGCAGGGGATGTTGTTGTTAGAGCAGGATTAACGGTGGTATCTTAGGTGATTTTTAATTTTTTTATGATTAAAATTAAATGTTTAATCATCATTTAGCATAACATACGTCGCTTGTTTAAGATACGTAAACTGTGATAAGAGACGGACATGTTCCAGCTTTTTATTGGTGGAAGAAGAAAAAGAAAGGAAAAAAAAAACTCTTCTCGCGTTCTGTCTTCTCCTCATTTCACTCTCGTGAAAACAAAGTTTTTTTTCCTTTTGGCGATGAAGATGGCGATTCGGCTCATCTCCGATCTTCCGCCGTAGATGTCGTCCGGCCGACCAATCTGAGAGATATCACGACCTCCAGCGTTGCGGGAGTTCCACGGGAGGAGGAGATGCTGAAATCAACAAGTGGTGTGAGAAAAAGGCGGCGAGGAGTACCGGAAATTGTTGGCTCCGATTTGTTCCAATCCTTCTCAAATCGGTAAGTTATGGTATGAATCTCTCTCTCTGGATGTTCGAAATCATGTTGTTTGAATGTTGAGAATTTAGGGTTCATCGGTTTGGGAAATTAGGATTTTATTTTGTTGATGTAAAATTGGGGTTAATTGTGTTTCTCTTTATACTTAGGCATGATTTGTTAAGGGTCTACACCAATGGCACCGATTTAATCTGATTATTTGTGTAGATAGTTTTATTTCGATGGTTTGTGTTGATGAGTGTTTCGATTTACACTTTGCTGTGATTTTAGGTGATGCAAGATGCTTGTAAAACATTGTTTGTGTCTGGTTTGTGTCATTTATAAGTACTATGCGAATGAGGTAAAAAATTCTTTTAGATTTATGTGTTATAATTCTCTGTTTTTGATATTAGATTAGTTCAGTTCTCTTTTCATATGATCTATGGGGTCGAATGATTTTGTTAACACTTGGTTTGACTATTTGTTTATGTTATACAAACTATGCGAATGAGATTAAGAATTGTTTGAGGTTTGTGTGTTTAAATTCTGTGTATTTCATACAGTTTAGATTAGTGTATGTGTTTGTTTGTGTTGTTGATAATTATTTCAGTCTTTTCTAACACATTGTTCTGTGTTTTTCTGCAAGGTTAATATGGAGATACAAACACATTGTACAAAGAAGAGCGACAATAAAACACATAATACAATCCTATGGGTGTGATATCTCGTGAAGATAGTCATAATGTGAGAGGCTTGAGTTTAAAGTCTTTACTATGAGCGAGAGAAAGAGAAGAAAAAGAAGTTGTTATATATATATATATATATATATATGTGAAATTTTAAATTTTCAATAACTATATCTTTTAATTTGTATATTATGTATTTTCAAAAATTCCAAATTTTAATTTAATTTTTAAATATTTTCTTTTTTCCTAAGAACCCCAAATTAACAGACTACCAATAATCACTTCTCAAAACCAAAAACCAAAATACAACTCTTACCTTTAACTTTTTCAAATATACTAATAAACTAATCATAAGAGAAAATTTTAACATCTTATGGATAATGTTGCTCTTACCAAAAATTATAAATACCCGAATGAAAGCTTTAATAATAGCCTGTATTACAGTTTCTGTTAAACTCTATATATATATATATTTAAAAAATAAGCTTCAAAATAATATCATCCTCATAAATAGAAAAGAGGGAAACAAAAATGTGCACCGTCAGAGGGAGAGGGAGGAGGGGAGTGTATATATATATATATATATATATATATATAG